>NC_088325.1:2437500-2725109 GCF_910592395.1 Lineus longissimus
TCTGCTTGAGGGGAACGACATACGCCTCGTACAGTAATATTTGAAATACAACCGCGACTATGGGGTCTTCAACAGTATGGACACTTTTTGCCTCCAGTGTACTCGTCACAAAATTTAAAAAGGCTTTAGATATATAGCACTAATGCATTAATTGATTGATTGATTCCTAAGTCCGGCTGGCCCTAGGCTGTACCGCCTTGGAAGCTCGTCAGCTGTGATATCTGATATCTGATTTTGATTTTAGCTAATTTAAAGCGGAGTTTCCCGAAGGAGTTCCCGTTCTAAAGAGAACTCGGCGTCGCAGGCGTAATATGACCTAATGAATGGCGGGTAATACCGACGTCACCTTACAAGCGATGGCGTCGGTATATGAACTCGACCCGCCAAAGGAAATTTGTCAGATCTAGTAAAACTGTTTTTATTTCCGTAGGAAACGTGCACTGATACGTCAGAGAAAGAGGCAGAGTAAACAACCCGCAAATGACACTGCAGATTACGATGATACGAGGGTTGTATTCACAACACCCGGAGATATTTCTGTATATGACGATATCGGAGGTGATGAGTACGAAAGTTCTGCTTCTCACCCCGAAAGCGCGGCCGGCCAAAACCCCGCAGAGCCCAGGATTACGGGGCACCACGTTCCAGAACATGGAGTCCTTGGGGATGTGCCTGCGACCTCAGATGAGGACGAGGCTGCTTACGACTATGTGCAAAATTACACCTTGAAGCTACATGAATGTGTTTTAGGTCAGAACACGATTCCTGCTCCTAAGGTGAATTGGGCGGATCCTGAGTATACCGTCCAGTACGAACTCATGCAAAGGAGGCCAGAGTCAATATACACATATAACGACTTACCAATCCTCTCACAGGGACCGCCAGACCGAAGCAAGGCCAAGTGTGATTCGAGACAAGTCGATGGAGCCGAAAATTTGACTCCAACTCGCTCGAGTGACAATGCGTCTCACGTTAAAGAGTCACCATATGCACATCTAGAGCCAATGGAAACGATACAGTATTTAGATTTCAGTCAGCTGAGTCCGGAACAATTGATCGAGGTCGATTTATAATTTTAAAGGAGGAACATGGCCGTGTTCGTTCGTGGTTGTGATGGCTGTGGTATTGAAACGACCAGGGTTTTTGTTCATCAAGATCATCTTCGTTTCTAATGACAACACTACCCCTGACTTCCCCAGGTTTTTATGTATGATCCAGTAGTTTTGTGTGTGATGATCATGCCTGAAAGTATAGTTTTCATTCAACTTGTTATGCTAACATTGTGAGAACCATCTTTGTTTACACATTTTAGATATCAATTGGTTCTGACCATTTGGAGCGTTTTGATTGGTTGAAAGTTTGCTACTCCAATTGTAATTTCCTGGAAGTTCTCACTCATGTTTTTGGGAGTAAAGATGAATTCAGCACATAATAGATAGATTATGTTATTAAAAGCCAGGTACCTTGGGTAATATCAATTGTAGGATGTATTGAGCATATTTCTATAACCTTCTATGTAGTTAGGAAACTTTTATAGAGTGTTTTATCCGAGTCTTTCAACCACCTTTACTCTGGTAACATTGAGTTTGTACAAATTTCGTTTTCGCAATGCATTGTGGGTAAACATCTTATTTGCATGCTGCTATTTAAATGGCAGCACCACTTTATTTGATCAAATTGACTCACGCCGCGATTAGACGCGAATCCATCAACTTAATGACCATGCTGTGATGCCAAAAACCTTCTGCTGCGGATGTTCAACATGCAGCTAAAACTCCTGCGTATTTCTCCTGCTTACTAGCTCAGTGGATCACTGGGGAACCAGGATTGCACAGGTATTTAGAAATCGGTATCGAGTATCTTTCCTAATGGGGGTCGACTCACGTGCTTTCTTTCATGGAAACACTTTTCATAACTGGTGGTTGCTCACAGAGTTAGTCTGCAAAAGGGCCCAGTTCGTATCAAATTGCCTTAGATATTGTAGCGTTATACTCGCGTATATCACTCCAATGTTCCCAAAATTACAAAACCAAAGTTCATACTTTTTAGAGTCTTGCAATTAAGCTGCCATTTAAGTTCTTTGTTCTGCCATGCTGTTTTCGGGTCAAACTCCCTGTGCTTTGCACTTGTATCTCTACGTGTAATGTGATGATGTTATGATTGTGCCATGCTGTTTGATAATATGTATTCTCACCACTGTATCTTTGAATGACCTTTATGTAACCGGGTGTGGGTGGGGTGTTTTCTTGAGGATAAATGTATATAATGACATTGAGTCTCGCTGTTAGTTCTTGGGCCCAGACTTTTGAATTTCATTGGAGTGATCTCTACTGGATTGTGCGCATTTAGAGGACCGTGCTCGTGATAATGTCAACACCAATTGCGAAGCTTGGAGATTTGCCAGCCTGTAGTGTCAGGCTGCGGTATGCGATGGCAAACAGGCGTGACATCAGAGTGACGTTAATTTATTTACGAAGATGCGTACATGTATATATATGTGTTACCAAAAGGCAACACTTTCAAAATGAAAGCAAAAGCTAAGTGATCTCTATGCGTGATTCGTCTGTTGTTACATTGTTCATTTGGCGACTTGCCGTCCCGCTGAAGCACATGATCATTGCAGCCATTGACATTTGGTAATTAATCTCTTTCGAGTTGGCCTATTCTAATGTCTGGCGTTGCATGCTTTTACACAACAGTTTTGAAAATGCTGTTATCATCACAGTAATTAATTCATTACCGAAGGGCTGAGATGACTGGTGTGATCATGGGGGAATTATATAAAGTGCTAAAAAGGCACTGTCATGCTTGAATAACGACGTGGAAAGTTAGTTTTGTTGGTTTGTAAACATGATATTTGACACGTTTTGAAGGAACTCCTTTTCTTGATTTCCTAAGGTGGAATGACAGGTCTTGCAGGCAGTAAAACATGGCCAAATGTCGTCTCAAATTCTCACATACCGCAGAAAAATATCAATAACACAAGTATGTTAGCGGCATTGGAAATGTTTAAAATTATAGAGCTGTCATGACTTTCCTCCTAGAAAGTTTCAAAAAAATTCCAGCATTGATTTTGTTTCAAATCGGGAAAAAATGTATATACATGTACAAAGAATGTACAGCATAACTGGTACTTACAGGGCTCTGAGCGTGGCAAGATCTATAACATATAACATGAACCGCCTTTGTTCTATCTGCATGAGTAAGTGGAACCATGATTTCGGCGGATACCATTCGATAGAAGGGCATTTGTGTCACTCGTCCCCCGAATGTGGAACACTCTGCCGATAGGCTTAAAAACTGCCAATAATATCGAAAGTTTTAAAACCTTACTCATCAAGACATTCCTCTTTGAACGACACTTCAATGTTTGACTATTTCTGAGCGGTGATGATCTCATGATAAAAAAGTGACTTTTTTGTCAAGCACTTTTGAACTTTGGTCACTTCTCAGTTGAAAGGGCGCTGTATCAAATGTTATTTATCATATGATATCTGTACAATTCCATACCTTACAATGTACATGTACTCATTGATTGGCCAATTTGATACATAGATAATGCTCATTGCTATAATTTGATAATAAATAGTTACATAAGCTTTGAAATTGTCGGAGTTATTGCTCATCTATCATGTCCATTCCGTGGGAAGTATCGAAATTATATATAATAAGTGATCACGAGTTGAGAGTATATACATAATTATAAACAATTCCTTGAAACGATATATCATTCGCCAGTCCAATCAAACATCAAACATCACATCATCTCATATTTAATTTCTATCACAGAAAGCTTTCTTCAAAAGACCATACAGATTTAATCTGACCATTTGCAATGTTCACGATCGGCGGGTTTTACCAGGCAGCCGGTCTCATCACGAGGAGGGCAATCTGATGACATCTAGTTACAATATTTAAGCCATACCACCAAGAATCAGCGCGTTCAACGAAAAGCTATCCTATATCGCTAAAGTTCATCTGGATCAACGAAGCTTTATTCCATACCGCCAGGAGTCATCGAGTTCAACAAAGCTTTATTCCATACCGCCAGGAGTCATCGAGTTCAACAAAGCTTTATTCCATACCGCCAGGAGTCATCGAGTTCAACAAAGCTTTATTCCATACCGCCAGGAGCCATCGAGTTCAACAAAGCTTTATTCCATACCACCAGGAGTCAGCGGGTTCAACGAAGCTTTATTCCATACCACCAGGAGTCATCGTGTTCAACGAAGCTTTATTCCATACCACCAGGAGTCAGCGGGTTCAACAAAGCTTTATTCCATACCGCCAGGAGTCATCGAGTTCAACAAAGCTTTATTCCATACCGCCAGGAGTCATCGAGTTCAACAAAGCTTTATTCCATACCACCAGGAGTCAGCGGGTTCAACGAAGCTTTATTCCATACCACCAGGAGTCATCGTGTTCAACGAAGCTTTATTCCATACCACCAGGAGTCATCGGGTTCAACGAACATTTAAGCCATACCACCAAGAATCATTGCGTTCAACGAAAATCTATGTCACATCGGCCAAGAGGCATCGGGTTCAACGAAACTTTATGCCATACCACCAGGAGTCATCACGTTTAAACGGACTTCAATCGGAGTAGAGAAAAATTATATTCGATATCAGGGTGGATATTGTGTACGCTTATTACTCTATGTTCGAAGTTAACGCCGAGCCATGTAGACATTTGATCGCAGTCTCAATGGCAATCATACCACTCGTGACGCTTTTACTTTTCAAGTTCGGAGGTAAGTCACATTTTGCGAGCATTTTCGAACAACGTACGAATTCAGTAGGTACTAGATATGAAAATTTGTTGGCATACTAGAATAACTATGTATGCATAATAACTGCGCTACGGCATTGTGAATCGGCCCAACGACATATTAGCGAGTTTCCGCATCGCTTACGATTACGATTACGATTACGATTTGTGTTTGACGTCATCGATTTTTGGTGCTACGTCGTCCCCAGCGAAATCGTCGATGGTAATTTCGTCTCGTTCTTACGAGGATTCCGGCTGATCTTCGTAAGTCGAAAAACGATTACATGGATTAGCGACAAGCCTATTTTCCACGCTATATATACATATCAAATTCAAGGTGAAATATTCATTGAAGAATACTTTAGAACATATCTGTCAAACATAGGAACTGCATTTAATTTGATCAACGGCGATTTTGATCATGTTTTAGCGCCGAGAAAAGTGCTGCCAGAGCATGAGAGCAGAGTATAGGGCCTATACTACAGTACACCAAGTCGTTGGTGTGAATGCAGAAACAAAATTTCTGGTTCATGCCGGTTTTTAGAGTATTACGATTACGACTTTGAAATCGTAATCGTAATCGTAATCGTAAGCGATGCGGAAACTCCCTATTAATTTTCCTGGACCACCAGTAATTACGAACGGCGTCCCCCTTTAAAGATGTGGTATTGTATTTGCCTGTGTTGCAAGGGGAACATATCGTGTTTCTAATCTAATTTCAGGTGCTCTCGGGTTGATGGTGGTAACGAATACCCCAAGTAATTCACGACCACGCCTCGGCGAAACGATAACGCTCAACTGTACTGTGTCGGGTGGAGCCGGCAGTGTTCTCGGGTGGTACATGTTCGCACATGATACGGAAGAAACAATATATTTGTCGAACGATTGTTCCGTTGTTGCAAAGGAGTATAAATCAAGATTAACAAACACTAAATGTGATTCGAGTGATGATAACTATAATCACATTTTTCAATTAAGTAATGTTCAAATTTCGGACCGAGGGTTGTGGTACTGTCAAGCCGTTGTCAATATCAACTGGGCTCGATCACGTAAGCTTGAATTGACTGTTTTAGGTAAGTTAAAAACAACACTTATCATATCAAAGCAGCACTCAAATTTGCCCTTACTTCAGTTAAAAAATAATTCAGGCCTGGCCCAATACGCGGCCTTCTGTCTTTAGCCAGCCGGCACCTTGGCCTCATTTCCCATTGTTCTCCTCTCATACAAAAGGGCTATCAGGCCAAATCTCCGTGACATCAACCCCCCCACGAGCCAGCTTTCACGGGGGTCGATTTGCTGAAACCACCCTCTTACGCTTTCTATTAGGCTCTAGTAGGAATGATGAAGATGTTGATAAGCCGTCCAGTTGCCGACTACTGTCTCTTTCCTTGATTCCAGTTCCACCCCTCACCCCGACAGTCACAAATCCATCGCCTGTCAAAGTTGGAAAAACTGCAAAGTTCACCTGCAATGCCGAAAATGAAAACGTCACGAAACCAGTCACGTACACGTGGACTAAAAATGGCGACACTGTGTCACCAGGGACCATTGAACGTGGTGCCCTGCTTTTCTCGCCCGTCAAGAAGAGTGATGCCGGGAAATATGTCTGTGTCGCAAAAAATGATGCTGGATCTATGACAAGCATTGAACAGGATTTCAGCGTTGTATCCTGTGAGTATTCGTTGTGTATTCTCGGTCATTACGTCTGTTTGCCGCATACCTCGCAGTAAATTCAGGCCTAGACAAATACACGGTCAATTGTCTCCAAACAAAGCCAACTTGGCCTGAATTCCCATCTTCTGTATTATCAAAAGGTTAGCAGGGCAATCACTATCATCAACCTCAATATTTTGCAACCGTTTATGACGTTGTAAGATATCGCCACCTGGATAGCGGAAATGTCAGCAGTCTACCTAGCTCATTATACAGGGTGGTCCAGAACAAACGCAACCGGATACTTCCACTACCAATGGGTTAAAACCATTGTAACCAGTGGATGGGGAAATTTCTAGAAAAAGAATCCAAGATCGGGTCTCAGATTAGGGTTTCCGATTGTGCAGTGCATCATGCATTGCCCTCTGGACACTTTCTTTTCACCCACAGATTCTCCTGGGATAGACCCAGATGTGAAAATGAAGTATGACGTGGTAGGCGAGATTGGCAAGGAGGCATCATTCGAACTGTTCATCATCGCTGACCCGACTCCGGACACAACCGGTTACATCTGGTCCAAAGATGACGACATACTGTTGAACTCATCGCGAAAATATGAAATTATTTCTGGGCCCAGGTCGAGCAAGTTGATAATCAGAAACGTCAAATCCTCTGATTATGGGAGCTACATGTGTTCTGTGAAAACGAGTGGATTTCAAGTGAAGGTCTTCAAGTTTAGGCTTATCAAAGCAGGTGAGTTCTATTGAGCTTTTGGTGGATTCCCCACGAAGCTGGGTATAGTCAATGTTACCCAACCGAAACACGCTGTGAAATATGGAGGAAAGCTGTAACTTAAACATGCGGAAAAGGTCTGAATGAGTTCTGAAGATTGGAACACGTTCAGGGGCCGACCCTAGTGTCTATTTTTGCACACACCTCGCTTAATATTGGTTGTTTGGACGAGAGACCAAGTGGAAACGTGTGGCCAAAGGAAGCTGTTTTTCTTGCCAAAAAGCAGTCAATATGACACGCTCAAAACTTGGTGCGTCTAAGAAAAATCGATATCCGACCACTCCCATCTCAGGCGGGCCATTTTCAAGATGTCTCCCGTTAAAGTGAATTTTTCCCATTGCACCAACATAAAAATTCTTTTTGACAAAGGTCGCGATCGTCAGTTACGTCACGTACCTTGATCGGCTTTTTGTCCCCAACGTTTCGGTAGCAGATAGAGAACTATGAATGCTGGAATGCACGTACGCAATGTGTTACAAAACCACTCGTAAGAAGACATACATCGTAGGATCGTTTTTTGCTGCAATCCTATAGTTTACATAAAATTTCTTACATATCGTTTTTCCTTCACAGGTGTTGTTGATGTTAGCGGTCTGGTTGGAGTCGGAGTCAGAGCTGCAGTCATTGTAGCTATAGCCAGCGTCGGTGTGGCAATTGTTCTATGGTAAGCTATCTATAAATAAAGTCGGATACAAAAGCCTGTGGGTATAACGGTATGTTCGCTACATAAAGGGCATTTGCCAGATACGCAAGTACCACCTAGGGTCAAGGAATCTAACCAGCTGTACAATAGGTCTTCGCGGTTAACGACGGAGGCAAAAAGTGTCCATACTGGTGACCCCGTGGTCACGGTTGTGATTCAAATATTACTGTACGAGGCGTATGTCGTTCCCCTCAAGCAGACGGTATTTTTTAAAGTGGTTGCAAATCTCAGTAAATAATAATATATAGCACGTCGGTCTGGACGTTTTCCGATGAATGCGTGATGCCTAAAACATGTAGTGTACTCGTTACAGTAAAAAGGCTTTATTTATTTATTTATTTATTTAATCGTACATAATAGTAAATTCAACAGAGTGCAGTGCTGTATTGTGCAGTGAGAAAAATAAATAGATGGAAGAACATTTTAAAAACAAGTTAGAAACAGGCAGCAAATGCCACAACTAATTACCAGTGATACTCAATTGAACTTGTTTATACAGATATTATATTGGCCATCAACAAATTATTCAGTCTCAGGTGTCTGTAAAATTTAGTTTACACATAAATCATTTAATATAGTATTAATCTCATCAAGATTAAAGAAATTGCGGTCTCTATTGTCTCTCGAACTTATCATATCTCTGATGACATTTGCCTTGTCTCTTAGAATGACTGTTGCATCATTTAAAAAAACAGTTTTATTTATAGAAATCTGTGTAACATCATATTTTGTAACACCCGCTTTTGCCCACACGGTATTGATGTTGTTAGCGACCTGTGAATTACTACCCTTAAGGCCCAACTGACCAGTAATTCTTAGCAATGGGTTAGTGCTTCTTGCTATCCCACCAATGAATTTTAAGAAGCGCGTATGGAGTTGCAGTTCTGGGGGTAGATCTTCACAGATGAGTGGGAGCAGATTAGAGTGTGTCAAATAGGACACATTATATAATTTCCTGACACATGTCCTCCAGGCGACGCAGAATCGATCAAGTTTTCTGGGGGTAATATATAGTGCCATTGCGAATGATTTGAATAACTTGTATTTTGTTACTGAGTGGCAATGTCCAAATTGAGCAACCAAAGTATTTACTCTAGAATACAAAACGTTGATGGCATTTTCAAGGTTTTTTCCATCACTATTCTCTCCAACAATATGACCAAGGTGAGTGGCCTTTAGATATATTGAACTAATGCATTAATTGATTAATTGATTCCTAAGTCCGGCTGTCCCGAGGCTGTACCACCCTCTTGGAAGCTCGTCAGCTGTGATATCTGCTTTTGATTTTAGTTAATTTAAAGCGGAGTTTCCCCAAGGAGTTCCCGTTCTAAAGATAACTCGGCGCCGCAGGCGTAATATGGCCTAAAGCATGGCGGGTAATACCGACTTTACCTTATAAACGATGGCGTCGGTATGTGCAATCGACCCGCCAAAGGAAATATGTCAGATCTAGTAAAAATGTTTTTTACTTCCGTAGGAAACGTGCACTGGTACGTCGGAGAAAGAGGCAGAGTAGACAACCCGCAAATGACACTGCAGATTACGATGATACGAGGGTTGTATTCACAACCCCCGGAAATATTTCTGTAAATGACGATATGGGGAGTGATGAGTACGAAAGTTATGCTTCTCAGCCCGAAAGCGCGGCCGGCCAAAACCCCGCAGAGCCCAGGATTACGGGGCACCACGTTCAAGAACACGGAGTCCTTGGGGATGCGCCTGCGTCCTCAGATAAGGACGAGGCTGCTTACGACTATCTGCAAAATTACACCGTGAAGCTACATGAATGTGTTTTAGGTCAGAAAACGATTCCTGCTCCCAAGGTGAATCGGGCAGATCCGGAGTATACTGTCCCTTACGAACACATGCAAAGGAGGCCAGAGTCAAAATACACATACAACGACTCACCAATCCTCTCACAGGGACAGCCAGACCGAAGCGAGGCCAAGTGTGATTCGAGACAAGTCGATGGAGCCGAATATTTGACTCCAACTCGCTCGAGTGACAATGCGTCTCACGTTAAGGAGTCACCATATGCACATCTAGAGCCAATGGAAACGATACAGTATTTGGATTTCACACAGCTGAGTCCGGAACAATTGATCGAGGTCGATTTATAATTTCAAAGGAGGAACATGGCCGTGTTCGTTCGTGGTTGTGATGGTTGTGGTATTGAAACGACCAGGGTTTTTGTTCATCAAGATCATCTTCGTTTTCTAATGACAACACTACCCCTGACTTCCCCAGGTTTTTATGTATGATCCAGTAGTTTTGTGTGTGATGATCATGCCTGAAAGTATAGTTTTCATTCAACTTGTTATGCTAACATTGTGAGAACCATCTTTGTTTACATATTTTAGATATCAATTGGTTCTGACCATTTGGAGCGTTTTGATTGGTTGAAAGTTTGCTACTCCAGTTGTAATTTCCTGGAAGTTCTCACTCATGTTTTTGGGAGTAAAGATAAATTCAGCACATTATAGATAGATTATGTTATTAAAAGCCAGGTACCTTGGGTAATATCAATTGTAGGATGTATTGAGCATATTTCTATAACCTTGTGTGTAGTTAGGAAACTTTATTGAGTGTTTTATCCGAGTCTTTCAACCACCTTTACTCTGGTTTTATAGAGTTTCGCAATGCATTGTGGGTAAGCATCTTATTTGCATGCTGCTTTTTAAATGACATTACGCCTTTATTTGATCTGATTGACTCACGCCCCGATTAGACGCGAATCCATCAACTTGATGACCATACTGTGAAGCCAAAAACCTTCTGCTGCGGATGTTCAACATGCAGCTAAAACTCCTGCGTATTTCTCCTGCTTACTAGCTCAGTGGATCACTGGGGAACCAGGATTGCACAGGTATTTAGAAATCGGTATCGAGTATCTTTCCTAACGGGGGTCGACTCACGTGCTTTCTTACATGGAAACACTTTTCATAACTGGTGGTTGCCCACAGAGTTAGTCTGCAAAAGGGCCCAGTTCGTATCAAATTGCCTAAGATCTTGTAGCGTTATACTCGCGTATATCACTCCAATGTTCCCAAAATTACAAAACCAAAGTTCATACTTTTTAGAGTCTTGCAATTAAGCTGCCATTCAAGTTCTTTGTTCTGCCATGCTGTTTTCGGGTCAAACTCCCTGTGCTTTGCACTTGTATCTCTACGTGTAATGTGATGATGTTATGATTGTGCCATGCTGTTTGATAATATGTATTCTCACCACTGTATCTTTGAATGACCTTTATGTAACCGGGTGTGAGTGGGGTGTTTTCTTGAGGATAAATGTATATAATAATGACACTGAGCCTCGCTGTTAGTTCTTGGTCCCAGACTTTTGAATTTCATTGGAGTGATCTTTACTGGATTGTGAGCATTTAGAGGACCGTGCTCGTGATAGTGTCAACACCAATTGCGAAGCTTGGAGATTTGCCAGCCTGTAGTGTCAGGCTGCGATATGCGAACGCACACAGGCGTGACCTCAGAGTGACGTTAATTTATTTACGAAGATGCGTACATGTATATATATGTGTTACCAAAAGGCAACACTTTCAAAATGAAAGCAAAAGCTAAGTGATCTCTATGCGTGATTCGTCTGTTGTTACATTGTTCATTTGGCGACTTGCCGTCCCGCTGAAGCACATGATCATTGCAGCCATTGTAATTTGGTAATTAGTCTATCTCTTTCGAGTTGGCCTATTCTAATGTCTGGCGTTGCATGCTTTTACACAACAGTTTTGAAAATGCTGTTATTATCACAGTAATTAATTCATGACCGAAGGGCTGAGATGTCTGGTGTGATCATGGGGGAATTATATAAGGTGCTAAAAAGGCACTGTCATGCTTGAATAACGACGTGGAATGTTAGTTTTTTTTGTTTGTAAACATGATATTTGACTTTTTTTGAAGGAACTCCTTTTCTTGATTTCCTAAGGTGGAAATACATGGTCTTGCAGGCAGTAAAACATGGCCGCTTATCGTCTCAAATTCTGACATGCCGCAGAAAAATATCAATAACACAAGTATGCTAGCGTCATTGGAAATGTTTAAAATCATAGAGCTGTCAAGACTATGCTCCTAGAAAGTTTGAAAAAAATTCCAGCATTGATTTTTTTTCAAATCGGAAAAATGTATATACATAGAATGTACAGCATAACTGGTACTTACAGGGCCCTGAGCATGGCAAGATCTATAACATATAACATGAACCGCCCTTGTTCTATCTGCATGAGTAAGTGGAACCATGATTTCGGCGGATACCATTCGATAGAAGGGCATTTGTGTCACTCGTCCCCCGAATGTGGAACGCTCTGCCGATTGGCTTAAGAACTGCCAATAATATCGAAAGTTTCAAAACCTTACTCATCAAGACATTCCTCTTTGAACGACACTTCAATGTTTGACTATTTCTGAGCGGTGATCTCATGATAAAAAAGTGACTTTTTTGTCAATCACTTTTGAACTTTGGTCACTTCTTAGTTGAAAGGGCGCTGTATCAAGTGTTATTTATCATATGATATCTGTACAATTCCATTCCTTACAATGTATACATGTACTCATTGATTGGCCAATTTGATACATAGATAATGCTCATTGCTATAATTTGATAATAAATAGTTACATAAGCTTTGAAATTGTCGGAGTTATTGCTCATCTATCATGTCCATTCTGTGGCAAGTATGGAAATTATATATAATAAGTGATCACGAGTTGAGAGTATATACATAACAATTCCTTGAAACGATATATCATTCGCCAGTCCAATCATCAACATCAAACATCACATCATCTCATATTTAATTTCTATCACAGAAAGCTTTGTTCAAAAGACCATAGAGATTTAATCTGACCATTTGCAATGTTCACGATGGGCGGGTTTTACCAGGCAGCCGGTCTCATCACGAGGAGGGCAATCTGATGACATCTAGTTACAACATTTAAGCCATACCATCAAGAATCAGCGCGTTCAACGAAAAGCTATCCTATATCGCTAAATTTCATCTGGATCAACGAAGCTTTATTCCATACCGCCAGGAGTCATCGGATTCAACGAAGCTTTATTCCATACCGCCAGGAGCCATCGAGTTCAACAAAGCTTTATTCCATACCACCAGGAGTCAGCGGGTTCTCAACGAACATTTCAGTCATACCACCAAGAATCATCGCGTTCAACGAAAATCTATGTCACATCGGCCAAGAGGCATCGGGTTCAACAAAACTTTATGCCATACCTCCATGAGTCATCGCGTTTAAACAGACTTCAATCGGAGTAGAGAAAAATTTTATTCGATATCAGGGTGGATATTGTGTACGCTTATTACTCTATGTTCGAAGTTAACGCCGAGCCATGTAGACATTTGATCGCAGTCTCAATGGCAATCATACCACTCGTGACGCTTTTACTTTTCAAGTTTGGAGGTAAGTCATATTTTGCGAGCATTTTCGAACAACGTACGAATTCAGTAGGTACTAAATATGAAAATTTGTTGGCATACTAGAATAACTATGTATGCATAATAACTGCGCTACGGCATTTTGAATCGGCCCAACGACATATTAGCGAGTTTCCGCATCGCTTACGATTACGATTACGATTACGATTTGTGTTTGACGTCATCGATTTTTGGTGCTACGTCGTCCCCAGCGAAATCGTCGATGGTAATTTCGTCTCGTTCTTACGAGGATTCCGGCTGATCTTCGTAAGTCGAAAAACGATTACATGGATTAGCGACAAGCCTATTTTCCACGCTACATAACAAATTCAAGGTGAAATATTCATTGAAGAATACTTTAGAACATATCTGTCAAACATAGGAACTGCATTTAATTTGATCAACGGCGATTTTGATCATGTTTTAGCGCCGAGAAAAGTGCTGCCAGAGCATGAGAGCAGAGTATAGGGCCTATACTACAGTACACCAAGTCGTTGGTGTGAATGCGGAAACAAAATTTCTGGTTCATGTCGGTTTTTAGAGTATTACGATTACGACTTTGAAATCGTAATCGTAATCGTAATCGTAAGCGATGCGGAAACTCCCTATTAATTTCCCTGGACCACCAGTAATTACGAACGGCGTCCCCCTTTAAAGATGTGGTATTGTATTTGCCTGTGTTGCAAGGGGAACATATCGTGTTTCTGATCTAATTTCAGGTGCTCTCGGGTTGATGGTGGTAACGAATACCCTAAGTAATTCACGACCACGCCTCGGCGAAACGATAACGCTCAACTGTACTGTGTCGGGTGGAGCCGGCAGTGTTCTTGGGTGGTACATGTTCGCACATGATACGAAAGAAACAATATATTTGTCGAACGATTGTTCCGTTGTTGCAAAGGAGTATAAATCAAGATTAACAAACACTAAATGTGATTCGAGTGATGATAACTATAATCACATTTTTCAATTAAGTAATGTTCAAATTTCGGACCGAGGGTTGTGGTACTGTCAAGCCGTTGTCAATATCAACTGGGCTCGATCACGTAAGCTTGAATTGACTGTTTTAGGTAAGTTAAAAACAACACTTGTCATATCAAAGCAGCACTCAAATTTGCCCTTACTTCAGTTAAAATAATTCAGGCCTGGTCCAATACGCGGTCTACTGTCTTTAGCCAGCTGGCACCTTCGCCTCATTTCCCATTGTTCTCCTCTCATATAAAAGAGCTATCAGGCCAAATCTCCGTGACATCAACCCCCCCACGAGCCAGCTTTCACGGGGGTCGATTTGCTGAAACCACCCTCTTACGCTTTCTATTAGGCTCTAGTAGGAATGATGAAGATGTTGATATGCCGCCCAGTTGCCGACTACTGTCTCTTTCCTTGATTCCAGTTCCACCCCTCACCCCGACAGTCACAAATCCATCGCCAGTCAAAGTTGGAAAAACTGCAAATCTCACCTGCAATGCCGAAAATAGTAGCGTCGCGAAACCAGTCACGTACACGTGGACTAAAAATGGCGACACTGTGTCACCAGGGACCATTGAACATGGTGCCCTGCTTTTTTCGCCCGTCAAGAAGAGTGATGCCGGGAAATATGTCTGTGTCGCGAAAAATGATGCTGGATCTATGACAAGCATTGAACAGGATTTCAGCGTTGTATCCTGTGAGTATTCGTTGTGTATTCTCGGTCATTACGTCTGTTTGCAGCATACCTCGCAGTAAATTCAGGCCTAGACAAATACACGGTCAATTGTCTCCAAACAAAGCCAACTTGGCCTGAATTCCCATCTTTTGTCTTATCAACGGGTTAGCAGGGCAATCACTATCATCAACCTCAATATTTTGCAACCGTTTATGACGTTGTAAGACATCGCTGCCTGGATAGCGGAATTGTCAGCAGTCTACCTAGCTCATTATACAGGGTGGTCCAGAAAAAACGCAACCGGATACTTCCACTACAAATGGGTTAAAACCATTGTAACCAGTGGATTGGGAAATTTCTAGAATAAGAATGATAACAAGATCGACATACCGATTCTGTGCAGCAAGGTTGGAGTCCCTTGGCCAGGTTCAATGCAGAAAAGCAGAACGCTTCTGCTGTAGGTTACAAACATATCTGCGGTGTGCTGTGCCTGGCCATGACCTTTACTCAATTGCATATGGTCACTAGGAACCTTATCAACGTTATCTTATATCAGTATCATTACGTAACATTTCATCCACCTACTTAATACTAAGTTCAATTTACCCGCACAGTGCGATTTTTCTTATGCGCGAATGAAGTCTGTCTGTGCTTAAAAACTAGGCTCTAAAATAAAAACGGGCGATCTTGGTATCATTCCTATCCTAGAAAGATTCCTTATCCCCTGATATCAATGGTTTGAACCCCTTGCTAGTGGAAGTTGGTTGCGTTTTTTTTTTCTCCAAAAAGCCTCGATCCACAACACTTTATATCGAGCCTATGTGCTACCTCGAAAAAAGCGACGGGAATTCCAGCCCAAACGCATTTAAGCATAAGCCATGATAAAAAACAAGAAAACCCCTCGGTGTAAAAATAGCTTGACGTCACGAGCCTAGCCAGCCAATCAGGCCATTGTTTCGTCAATCATTTTGCACTTCATACACTGCGTACAATCACACGTGTTCGTCATTCCTGCCGTATCATGTAGCCTTGCGCAAATAGTGCAATCAAACTGTTTTAAAAAGGCATGATACTGCTCAAAATTCTTGAAATCGGCCAATTCAAGCAATGAGATGGCGCAGTGATACACTATTACTACCGGTACTCTGCTATCTGTCCCGTAAAAAACGGTTGTTGCTGCTCTTGGCTCTTGGCTCTTGGCTCTCAGATTAGGGTGTCCCATTGTGCAGTGCATCCGATTATGCGAACTACACGTGCTCTGTGAAAACGAGTGGATTTTAAGTGAAGGTCTTCAAGTTTAGGCTTATCAAAGCAGGTGAGTTCTATTGAGCTGTGGGTTGATTCCCAACGAAGCTGGGTATACTCAATTTTACCCAACCGAAACACGCTGTGAAATATGGAGGAAAGCTGTAACTTAATCATGCGGAAAAGGTCTGAATGAGTTCTGAAGATTGGAACACGTTCAGGGGCCGACCCTAGTGTCTATTTTTGCACACACCTCGCTTAATATTGATTGTTTGGACGAGAGACCAAGTGGAAACGTGTGGCCAAAGAAAACTGTTTTCCTTGCCCAAAAGCAGTCAATATGACACACCCCAAACTTGCTGCGTCTGAGAAAAATCGATATCCGACTACAGTCATCTCAGGCGGGCTATTTTCAAGATGTCTCCCATTAATGTCCAGCCTCGTTTTGGTATCACATTGGATGGAACTGACATTTCCCCCCAAAAACCTCGGCGAGCTGTCTCGGTTATGGGCGATATTTTAGATCCGCCCTCACGGTGTATGCATTGGTGAGACAACCAATACCTCAAGTTCCTATAACCCCACATAATATATTGGACTCATGTAAAATTGCATCCTCGCATATAACGGACAGGTCTTTCAACTCCCAAGTCCAAGTTTCAAGTCTCAGATGACGTGACTTTTATGGCGGCCCTCTAACGCTTTCTATTAGGCTGTAGTAGGAATGATGAAGATGTTGATAAGCCGCCCAGTTGCCGACTACTGTCTCTTTCCTTGATTCCAGTTCCACCCCTCACCCCGACAGTCACAAATCCATCGCAGGTCAAAGTTGGAAAAACTGCCAAGTTCACCTGCAATGCCGAAAATGAAAACGTCACGAAACCAGTCACGTACACGTGGACTAAAAATGGCGACACTGTGTCACCAGGGACCATTGAACCTGGTGCCCTGCTTTTTTCGCCCGTCAAGAAGAGTGATGCCGGGAAATATGTCTGTGTCGCGAAGAATGATGCTGGATCTATGACAAGCATTGAACAGGATTTCAGAGTTGTATCCTGTGAGTAATCGTTGTGTATTCTCGGTCATTACGTCTGTTTGCCGCATACCTCGCAGTAAATTCAGGCCTAGACAAATACACGGTCAATTGTCTCCAAACTTGGCCTGATTTCCCATCATCTGTCTTATCAAAAGGTTAGCAGGGCAATCACTATCATCAACCTCAATATTTTGCAACCGTTTATGACGTTGTAAGACATCGCCGCCTGGATAGCGGAATTGTCAGCAGTCTACCTAGCTCATTATACAGGGTGGTCCAGAAAAAACGCAACCGGATACTTCCACTGCCAGTGGCTTAGAACCATTGTAACCAGTGGATTGGGAAATTTATAGAAAAAGAAGATACTAAGATCGACGTACCGAGTCTGTTCGGGAAGGTTGGAGTCCCTTGGCCAGGTTCCATGCAGAAAAGCAGAACGCTTTTGTTGTAGGTTACAAACATATCTGTGGTGTGCTGTGCCTGGCCATGACCTTTACTCAATTGCATATGGTCACTAGGAACCTTATCAACGTTATCTTATATCAGTATTATTACGTAACATTTCATCCACCTACTTAATACTAAGTTCAATTTACCCGCACAGTGCGATTTTTCTTATGCGCGAATGAAGTCTGTCTGTGCTTAAAAACTAGGCTCTAAAATAAAAACGGGCGATCTTGGTATCATTCCTATCCTAGAAAGATTCCTTATCCCCTGATATCAATGGTTTGAACCCCTTGGGAGTGGAAGTTGGTTGCTTTTTTTCTCCAAAAAGCCTCGATCCACTACACTGTATATCGAGCCTATGTGCTACCTCGAAAAAAGCGACGGGAATTCCAGCCCAAACGCATTTAAGCATAAGCCATGATAAAAAACAAGAAAACCCTTCGGTGTAAAAATAGCTTGACGTCACGAGGCTAGCCAGCCAATAAGGCCATTGTTTCGTCAATCATTTTGCACTTCATACACTGCCTACAATCACACGTGTTTGTCATTCCTGCCGTATCATGTAGCCTTGCGCAAATAGTGCAATCAAATTGTTTTAAAAAGGCATGATATTGCTCAAAATTCTTGAAATCGGCCAATTCAAGCAAGGAGATGGCGCAGTGATACACTATTACTACCGATCCTCTGCTATCTGTCCTGTAAAAAACGGTTGTCGCTGCTCTTGGCTCTTGGCTCTTGGCTCTTGGCTCTCAGATGAGGGTGTCCCATTGGGCAGTGCATCTGATTATGCGAACTACACGTGCTCTGTGAAAACAAAGTGAAGGTCTTCAAGTTTAGGCTTATCAAAGCAGGTGAGTTCTATTGAGCTGTTGGTGGATTCCCCACGAATCTGGGTATACTCAATTTTACCCAACCGAAACACGCTGTGAAATATGGAGGGAAGCTGTAACTTAAACATGCGGAAAAGGTCTGAATGAGTTCTGAAGATTGGAACACGTTCAGGGGCCGACCCTAGTGTCTATTTTTGCACACACCTCGCTTAATATTGGTTGTTTGGACGAGAGACCAAGTGGAAACGTGTGGCCAAAGAAAACTGTCTTCCTTGCCCAAAAGCAGTCAATATGACACACCCCAAACTTGCTGCGTCTACGAAATATCGATATCCGACCACTGCCATCTCAGGCGGGTCATTTTCAAGATATCTTCCATTAATGTGAGTATTTCCCATTGCGCCGACATAAAAATTCTTTTGGACACAGGTCGCGACCGTCAGTTACGTCACGTACCTTGATCGGCTTTTTCGTCCCCAAGTTTTCGGTAGCAGATAGAGAACTATGAATGCTGGAATGCACGTACGCAATGTGTTACAAAACCACTCGTAAGAAGACATACATCGTAGGACCTTTTTTGCTGCAATCCTATAGTTTACATAAAATTTCTTACATTCTTACGTTTTTCCTTCATAGGTGTTGTTGATGTTAGCGGTCTGGCTGGAGTCGGAGTCAGAGCTGCCGTCATTGTAGCTATAGCCAGCGTCGGTGTGGCAATTGTTCTATGGTAAGCTATCTATAAATAAAGTCGGATACAAAAGCCTGTGGGTATAACGGTATGTTCGCTACATAAAGGGCATTTGCCAGATACGCAAGTACCACCTAGGGTCGAGGAAACTAACCATCTGTACAATAGGTCTTGGGAGTTAAAAACGGAGGCAAAAAGTGTCCATACTCGTGACCCCATGGTCACGGCTGTGATTCAAATATTACTGTACGAGGCGTATGTCGTTCCCCTCAAGCAGACGGTATTTTTAAAGTGGTTGCAAATCTCAGTAAATAATAATATATGGCACGTCGGTCTCGACGTTTTCCGATGAATGCGTGATACCTAAAACATGTAGTGTACTCGTTACAGTAAAAAGGCTTTAGATATATTGAACTAATGCATTATTGATTAATTGATTCCTAAGTCCGGCTGTCCCGAGGCTGTACCACCCTCTTGGAAGCTCGTCAGCTGTGATATCTAATATCTGATTTTGATTTTAATTAATTTAAAGCGGAGTTTCCCCAAGGAGTTCCCATTCTAAAGATAACACGGCGCCGCAGGTGTAATATGGCCTAAAGCTTGGCGGGTTATACCGACTTCACCTAACAAACGATGGCGTCGGTATGTGAACTCGACCCGCCAAAGGAAATTTCTCAGATCCAGTAAAACTGTTTTAACTTCCGTAGGAAACGTGCACTGGTACGTCGGAGAAAGAGGCAGAGTAGGCAACCTGCAAATGACACTGCATATTACGATGATACGAGGGTTGTATTCACAACACCCGGAGATATTTCTGCATATGACGATATGGGGAGTGATGAGTACGAAAGTTATGCTTCTCAGCCCGAAAGCGCGGCCGGCCAAAACCCCGCAGAGCCCAGGATTACGGGGCACCACGTTCCAGAACACGGAGTCCTTGGGGATGCGCCTGCGTCCTCAGATAAGGACGAGGCTGCTTACGACTATCTGCAAAATTACACCGTGAAGCTACATGAATGTGTTTTAGGTCAGAAAACGATTCCTGCTCCCAAGGTGAATCGGGCAGATCCGGAGTATACTGTCCCTTACGAACACATGCAAAGGAGGCCAGAGTCAAAATACACATACAACGACTCACCAATCCTCTCACAGGGACAGCCAGACCGAAGCAAGGCCAAGTGTGATTCGAGACAAGTCGATGGAGCCGAATATTTGACTCCAACTCGCTCGAGTGACAATGCGTCTCACGTTAAAGAGTCACCATATGCACATCTAGAGCCAATGGAAACGATACAGTATTTAGATTTCAGTCAGCTGAGTCCGGAACAATTGATCGAGGTCGATTTATAATTTCAAAGGAGGAACATGGCCGTGTTCGTTCGTGGTTGTGATGGTTGTGGTATTGAAACGACCAGGGTTTTTGTTCATCAAGATCATCTTCGTTTTCTAATGACAACACTACCCCTGACTTCCCCAGGTTTTTATGTATGATCCAGTAGTTTTGTGTGTGATGATCATGCCTGAAAGTATAGTTTTCATTCAACTTGTTATGCTAACATTGTGAGAACCATCTTTGTTTACATATTTTAGATATCAATTGGTTCTGACCATTTGGAGCGTTTTGATTGGTTGAAAGTTTGCTACTCCAGTTGTAATTTCCTGGAAGTTCTCACTCATGTTTTTGGGAGTAAAGATAAATTCAGCACATTATAGATAGATTATGTTATTAAAAGCCAGGTACCTTGGGTAATATCAATTGTAGGATGTATTGAGCATATTAACCTTGTGTGTAGTTAGGAAACTTTATTGAGTGTTTTATCCGAGTCTTTCAACCACCTTTACTCTGGTTTTATAGAGTTTCGCAATGCATTGTGGGTAAGCATCTTATTTGCATGCTGCTTTTTAAATGGCAGCACCCCTTTATTTGATCTGATGAGACAAGACCACTAATGAATATTCATAGGTTGGAGGGTCGAGGCCTATCAATTAGACGAGTGCATGTTTTTTACTCTCAAGTACATATTTGGAGAGGTATTGAAAAAATATTTGCTGTGGCAAGTCTACAGATATAAAGAAATTATTTGATGAAAAAATTAATTTCGAATTTTGCTAATTGGGTAATAGGGGGCGTGTTTTGAGTTTTTTCTGCCAGTTGGCTGAAAACAGTGGAAATATCAAAGTCTGTCTAATTTGTCGATTATAAAAAAATTTCCGTGGTCAATCACCAATTTCCATCGCACCAGTTACTCGCAAGACTAACCCGTATATCATATCCGAATTTCAGTTTCACTACTTGACGCGTTCTTTGATGCGTCGCGGTCAAACATTGACAATTTAACTGCTAAAAGGCTTAAAAAATCAATTGTGGTCTTGTCTCTGATTGACTCACGCCGCGATTAGACGCGAATCCATCAACTTGATGACCATGCTGTGATGCCAAAAACCTTCTGCGGCGGATGTTCAACATGCAGCTAAAACTCCTGCGTATTTCTCCTGCTTACTAGCTCAGTGGATCACTGGGGAACCAGGATTGCACAGGTATTTAGAAATCGGTATCGAGTATCTTTCCTAACGGGGGTCGACTCACGTGCTTTCTCTCATGGAAATACTTTTTCATTACTGGTGGTTGCTCACAGAGTTAGTCTGCAAAAGGGCCCAGTTCGTATCAAATTTGCCTAAGATATTGTAGCGTTATACTCGCGTATATCACTCCAATATTCCGAAAATTACAAAACCAAATTTCTTACTTTTTAGAGTCTTGCAAGCTGCCATTCAAGTTCTTTGTTCTGCCATGCTGTATTCGGGTCAAACTCCCTGTGCTTTGCACTTGTATCTCTACGTGTATTGTGATGATGTTATGATTGTGCCATGCTGTTTGATAATATGTATTCTCACCACTGTATCTTTGAATGACCTTTATGTAACCAGGTGTGAGTGGGGTGTTTTCTTGAGGATAAATGTGTATAATGACATTGAGTCTCGCTGTTAGTTCTTGGGCCCAGACTTTTGAATTTCATTGGAGTGATCTCTACTGGATTGTGCGCATTTAGAGGACCGTGCTCGTGATAGTGTGAACACCAATTGCGAAGCTTGGAGATTTGCCAGCCTGTAGTGTCAGGCTGCGATATGCGAAGGCAAACAGGCGTGACCTCAGAGTGACGTTAATTTATTTACGAAGATATACATGTTACCAAAAGGCAACACTTTCGAAATGAAAGGAAAAGCTAAGTGATCTCTATGCGTGATTCGTCTGTTGTTACATTGTTCATTTGGCGACTTGCCGTCCCGCTGAAGCACATGATCATTGCAGCCATTGTAATTTGGTAATTAGTCTATCTCTTTCGAGTTGGCCTATTCTAATGTCTGGCGTTGCATGCTTTTACAGTTTTGAAAATGCTGTTGTTATCACAGTAATTAATTTATTACCGAAGGGCCGAGATGACTGGTGTGATCATGGGGGAATTATATAAAGTGCTAAAAAGGCACTGTCATGCTTGAATAACGACGTGGAATGTTAGTTTTGTTGGTTTGTAAACATGATATTTGACACGTTTTGAAGCAACTCGTTTTCTTGATTTCCTAAGGTGGAATGACATGGCCGCATATCGTCTCAAATTCTGACATAACGCCGAAAAATATCAATAACACGAGTATGTTAGCGTCATTGGAAATGTTTAAAATCATAGAGCTGTCAAGACTATGCTCCTAGAAAGTTTGAAAAAAATTCCAGCATTGATTTTGTTTCAAATCGGGAAAAAATGTATATACATGTACATAGAATGTACAGCATAACTGGTACTTACAGGGCCCTGAGCGTGGCAAGATCTATAACATATAACATGGACCGCCCTTGTTCTATCTGCATGAGTAAGTGGAACCACGATTTCGGCTGATACCATTCGATAGAAGGACATTTGTGTCACTCGTCCCCCGAATGTGGAACACTCTGCCGATAGGCTTAAAAACTGCCAATAATATCGAAAGTTTCAAAACCTCACTCATCAATACATTCCTCTTTGAACGACACTTCAATGTTTGACTATTTGTAAAACGTTGATTTCATGATAAAAAGGTGACTTTTTTGTCTAGCACTTTTGAACTTTGGTCACTTCTCAGTTGAAAGGGCGCTGTATCAAGTGTTATTTATCATATGATATCTGTACAATTCCATTCCTTACAATGTATACATGTACTCATTGATTGGCCAATTTGATACATAGATAATGCTCATTGCTATAATTTGATAATAAATAGTTACATAAGCTTTGAAATTGTCGGAATTATTGCTCATCTATCATGTCCATTCTGTGGCAAGTATCGAAATTATATATAATAAGTGATCACGAGTTGAGAGTATATACATAATTATAAACAATTCCTTGAAACGATATATTATTCGCCAGTCCAATCAAACATCACATCATCTCATCATCTCATATTTAATTTCTATCACGGAAAGCTTTGTTCAAAAGACCATAGAGATTTAATCTGACCATTTGCAATGTTCACGATGGGCGGATTTTACCAGGCAGCCGGTCTCATCACGAGGAGGGCAATCTGATGACATCTAGTTACAACATTTAAGCCATACCACCAAGAATCAGCGCGTTCAACGAAAAGCTATCCTATATCGCTAAAGCTCATCTGGATCAACGAAGCTTTATTCCATACCGCCAGGAGTCATCGAGTTCAACAAAGCTTTATTCCATACCGCCAGGAGCCATCGAGTTCAACAAAGCTTTATTCCATACCACCAGGAGTCAGCGGGTTCAACGAACATTTAAGCCATACCACCAAGAATCATCGCGTTCAACGAAAATCTATGTCACATCGGCCAAGAGGCATCGGGTTCAACGAAACTTTATGCCATACCACCAGGAGTCATCACGTTTAAACGGACTTCAATTGGAGTAGAGAAAAATTATATTCGATATCAGGGTGGATATTGTGTACGCTTATTACTCTATGTTCGAAGTTAACGCCGAGCCATGTAGACATTTGATTGCAGTCTCAATGGCAATCATACCACTCGTGACGCTTTTACTTTTCAAGTTTGGAGGTAAGTCATATTTTGCGAGCATTTTCGAACAACCTACAAATTCAGCAGGTACAAAATATGAAAATTTGTTGACATACTAGTATAACTATGTATGCATAATAACTGCGCTACGGCATTGTGAATCGGCCCAACGACATATTAGCGAGTTTCCGCATCGCTTACGATTACGATTACGATTACGATTTGTGTTTGACGTCATCGATTTTTGGTGCTACGTCGTCCCCAGCGAAATCGTCGATGGTAATTTCGTTTCGTTCTTACGAGGCTTCCGGCTGATCTTCGTAAGTCGAAAAACGATTACTTGGATTAGCGACAAGCCTATTTTCCACGCTACATATCAAATTCAAGGTGAAATATTCATTGAAGAATACTTTAGAACATATCTGTCAAACATAGAAACTGCATTTAATTTGATCAACGGCGATTTTGATCATGTTTTAGCGCCGAGAAAAGTGCTGCCAGAGCATGAGAGCAGAGTATAGGGCCTATACTTCAGTACACCAAGTCGTTGTAGTGAATGCGGAAACAAAATTTCTGGTTCATGCCGGTTTTTAGAGTATTACGATTACGACTTTGAAATCGTAATCGTAATCGTAATCGTAAGCGATGCGGAAACTCCCTATTAATTTTCCTGGACCACCAGTAATTACGAACGGCGTCCCCCTTTAAAGATGTGGTATTGTATTTGCCTGTGTTGCAAGGGGAACATATCGTGTTTCTGATCTAATTTCAGGTGCTCTCGGGTTGATGGTGGTAACGAATACCCTAAGTAATTCACGACCACGCCTCGGCGAAACGATAACGCTCAACTGTACTGTGTCGGGTGGAGCCGGCAGCGTTCTAGGGTGGTACATGTTCGCACATGATAGGGAAGAAACAATACATTTGTCGAACAATTGTTCTGTTGTTGCAAAGGAGTATAAATCAAGATTAACAAACACTAAATGTGATTCGAGTGATGATAACTATAATCACATTTTTCAATTAAGTAATGTTCAAATTTCGGACCGAGGGTTGTGGTACTGTCAAGCCGTTGTCAATATCAACTGGGCTCGATCACGTGAGCTTGAATTGACTGTTTTAGGTAAGTTAAAAACAACACTTATCATATCAAAGCAGCACTCAAATTTGCCCTTACTTCAGTTAAAATAATTCAGGCCTGGCCCAATACGCGGTCTACTGTCTTTAGCCAGCTGGCACCTTGGCCTCATTTCCCATTGTTCTCCTGTCATATCAAAGGGCTATCAGGCCAAATCTCCGTGGCATCAACCCCCCCCACGAGCCAGCTTTCAAGGGGGTCGATTTGCTGAAACCACCCTCTTACGCTTTCTGTTGGGCTCTAATAGGAATGATGAAGATGTTGATACGTCCACCAGTTGCCGACTACTGTCTCTTTCCTTGATTCCAGTTCCACCCCTCACCCCGACAGTCACAAATCCATCGCCAGTCAAAGTTGGAAAAACTGCAAAGTTCACCTGCAATGCCGAAAATGGAAGCGTCACGAAACCAGTAACGTACACGTGGACTAAAAATGGCGACACTGTGTCACCAGGGCCCATTGAACCTGGTGCCCTGCTTTTCTCGTCCGCCAAGAAGAGTGATGCCGGGAAGTATGTCTGTGTCGCGAAGAATGATGCTGGATCTATGACAAGCATTGAACAGGATTTCGTTGTATCCTGTGAGTAATCTTTGTGTATTCTCGGTCGTTAGGTGTATTTGCCGAATACCTCGCAGTAAATTCAGGCCTAGACAAATACACGGTCAATTGTCAACTTGGTCTAATCTCCCATCTTCTCAAAGGGTTCGCAGGGCAAATCTTGTTATCAACCTCACATATAATATATTGGACTCATGTAAAATTGCATCCTCGCATATAACGGACAGGTCTTTCCACTCCCAAGTCCAAGTTTTTGAGTATCAGATGACGAGACCCTTATTGTCGCCCTCTTACGCTTTCTATTAGGCTCTAGTAGGAATGATGAAGATGTTGATAAGCCGCCTAGTTGCCGACTACTGTCTCTTTCCTTGATTCCAGTTCCACCCCTCACCCCGACAGTCACAAATCCATCGCCAGTCAAAGTTGGAAAAACTGCAAAGTTCACCTGCAATGCCGAAAATGGAAGCGTCACGAAACCAGTCACGTACACGTGGACTAAAAATGGCGACACTGTGTCACCAGGGACCATTGAACGTGGTGCCCTGCTTTTCTCGCCCGTCAAGAAGAGTGATGCCGGGAAATATGTCTGTGTCGCGAAAAATGATGCTGGATCTATGACAAGCATTGAACAGGATTTTGTTGTATACTGTGAGTAATCTTTGTGTATTCTCGGTCGTTAGGTGTGTTTTCCGCATACCACGCAGTAAATTCAGGCCTAGACAAATACACAGTCAATTGTCTCTAAAAGAAGTCAAGAAGGCCTAAATTCCCATTGTTCTCATGTCTTATCAATGGGTTATCAGGGCAAATCTTGTTATCATCGACCCCCATGAAACACCTTACAGGTTGTCGATAAGCCTAAACCAGCAAGGCATTCAACGTATACGATCCAGACCAGGAATATGTAATTGATATCAGTTCCCGTGTTATCTGATGGCATCGGTTTAGTTTACACTGAGTGGCATATCTGCTGCAAGCAGGCCAGACTCTAATTAGGACACGCTCAATATAGCCATTCCGGGATAGAGAGGCATCCGTGATTGACTGGATAGCAATCTAAAAGAAACAAACCCAAGCATGTTGTCTGTTGGAAAACTAACTAGCTACTAGCTCATGCTGACCACATGGGCTCCATCCACCCATGGGTGAAAGATAAAAATTTCATGAATATTATAAACCTATGGGGCTATGCTAACTAATCTAAGTGGACATTTGGGATATATTATCAATTAGGTATATGTACTAGTAACTTCAAACTCTACAATGAACTAACTTAACTAATGGTGAAATGCCCTAGCCATAGCAACCAATACACCAACGCCTAACTGACACATGCATACTAGTGCAGGGTATACAGGATGTGCATCAAGGAAGTAGGTCATGTCCTGGATTTTTAACTCTGATTTGCAAAATGAGCACCAACAAAGTACTGATTTTACATCATGTGTGGTATATTTCAGTTTAAGATGACTATATTTTGATACGTTAGGACATTATGTACCCATGGATATCATACATCAACTGTCTTGAACTCTAAGCCTCACAGAACATGGCACCCAACATGTGTCTCTCAGCATGTTTGACCCCATCTATCAAGCCACTGTTTATTTGAAGATTTCTCAGAACTATTTTAATTTCAAGCCATCAGACCGCTTGCATCTGAAAGAAGGCATCATTATGTGCCAAAATGTGCATAGATACTGAGCTAATTGGCTGAGACCACGCTAAGACGACAGCTTTTTTCTGTTGATTGGCATTTTAGAACCCTGCCCCTCATGACTATAACCAATAATATAGCAGAGACCAGTTGAGATATGAAATCAAAATTTTGCATACCATTAGTCAAGATATCAAGAGAGAGGCCTAGTGGATTTTTCACCCTCAAGGCTCTTTAAGCCTCCCAGAACACGCCCAAAAAGGGCAGCCACACCCTTCAGGATTATTTAGGATTATTAATCTGTCTACTGGAGCTAAATAGGATATTAGCCAGGATTAGCAGCCGCCCGACTCCGACTCCGAGTACGAGTCAGAGTCGGATCCGCGCGCGAATGTTCAGTTTGATCGATTAGCAACGTCACGACTCCCGGTCAGAGTTGATCTCAGTTCCAGGTGTTTTACGTTAGATGGCGCTGCGAAACGTAAACATAGCAGACGACGGAAACAATCAGCTGATCGGCAGTGATTTTCCTTTGATCGTGAATTAAACCAGTTATAGAGAAATGGCAGATAGGCCTACATCTTGGACTTGGGAGCAAAAAATAACCCAAGGGCAATTGCATGCTTCCTCACTTGTAATAACCATTGATAACTACTACCATGCACATGATGCATGGCATGTACACATGATGTAAACGCATCGCATGCGCATCGATGTGCAAAAAAATCGCGAGAATGCCACCCAACAAAGATGCCCATACAGAGCACCCTTTTTCCACCAGAACTACATTGCTGGACATTGACATATCCTTGAAAGCATTTACATTTAAAAACGATCAGGAAATACTCCGAATCTACGATGATAACAGAGAAATTTGCACTGGGAGCGCACTTACGAATAGAGGACGTCCAACTCGAAGTTTACGAGCGAGTACGAGTGACCACTTGGGAAACCCCCGCACTGTTGATGACGTAAAGCGCAAAAAGGGAATCACCTCGTACTCGGAGTCGGAGTCGGGCGTCTGCTAATCCTGTCTAATATGTTTGAGGATAAATATTATAAACAGTCGGTGAGTAACCTATTCTCCAATATCAGCAAGATTGAAACAGATGTGGGTAACTGTATGGTCACAGGGGACACTTTTAGTGGCACGTAATCATTTGGCTACTCTCTATCAGACAGGTAGTACATTGCAGTACCAATGCGCTATCATGCATTGGTACCAAAACGAGGCTGAGTTTTAGCAACGAGGCTGAGTTTTAGTAGATAAGGATATAATATGGCCTAGATTGCAGACTGATTGGTATTATTAAGGCCAATATTATCAAGCTGTCGGCTGCCCAGTCACTTCTTATTCTACATAAGTAGATTCCATCAAAAAATTGCATAAAAAAGGACAAATTCAAAATCTGACTGAATTATCACGCTTTTCCGATGTTGACTCCGATTTGACCCGATTTAGCTCTCCATGCGTCGACCCTTCCCATGTGGAACGATGCACGAGTAAGGCGCTTCCTGGAGCCGTGGATCTACCCTGTGACGACTTGGTGTAGATATAGTTTTTTCCGACGTCACGCTGATAACCCCGCTATATGCGGCGATAGTGGAAATAACGTGGCGTCGTAATAGCGGGGTAACGTTTTTTGTTGAAGGCAGTGATTTTGAATGGAGACATAGTATGGACATTCTTGCCCATGTTCTATTATGTACGCGTGACTTCTTCGAATATGCCTTCAATGGAAATTGCTAAAGGGCTACGCCGTTCGTAATTACTTGTGGTCCAGTTAAATAGAAATCCACTAATACACAATGCCGTAGTGCAGTTATTGTGAATACAAATTTGTTGAAACTTGGTATTCACATTATTTGTATATCTGTCTACACCACGGCAATGTTGAATTTATATGGGCGCATCATATATAAATGAGACTACGGGGCCAAGTCAAATCTCAGTCAAAATCTCCAAAAATCTCAGTCAAAATCTCCAAGTCAAATCTCAGTCAACACGTTTCACAAAAGAGTCTCAGTCAAATCCTAGTCTAAACTTATCTCAGTCAAATCCCAGTCAAGTCCAAATTTACAAAAATCGTCAAAAATTAAAAAATTAAAAAAATTAAAAAAATTTAAAAATTTAAAAATTTAAAAAATTTAAAAAATTAAAAAAATTAAAAAATTAAAAAAATTAAAAATTAAAAAATTAAAAAAATTAAAAAAATTATTTTCTTCTAAATAAAATGAACAACTTTCTTCTTCTTCTAAATAAAATGAACATATTTCCGTCAAACGAAAATAAAATGAAAGAAGAATGTATCAATTGGAGAAATGTTCCTGATAATACTTGGTATAAAATTGAAAGGATAGAATTTTCATCATCAGAAAAGTATGGGTTTTCAATATTTTTAATACCCAGAGATAAAAAGCTATTGTATATTGTAAAATTGACAAAACAAATAAAGGATAAAATTTTAGATTTGAATAAAATTTTAGATTTGGATGAAGATGAGGTCTTCATTTACAAAAAAGACAATGATATCTCTCAACATTGGGTTGTTTAAAAAATTGTTTCCATGCTTATATCTAATATAAAATAATTTCCTTTAGAAGAAAATTATTTTCTTCTAAATAAATGGATTCCCTTGTTAGAGAATGTAAAAAGTGTTTTCAAGAAAAATTGTTAGAAGAGTTTGATAAAGTTAAAAAGTGTAAATATGGTAGAAGTTATAGATGTAGATCTTGTTACAATAGATATACAAACAAATATATGATTAACTATCATAAACAAAAAATAGGAAATAATCCATCATTCAAAAAATCACAAAATTTAACATTTCGATTGAATGGTTGTATTAAAAATAAACAACAGAAATCTTATCTTGAAAAATATCTTGACTGTTCCCTTGATCTCTTTTACAGATGGTTTGAGTTTCAATTTGATGAAAATATGACATGGGAAAATCATGGTGATTATTGGGAAATAGATCACATTTTACCTAAGTCACACTTTGATCATTTGAATGAAGAAGAACTTATGGTTTGTTGGAATTGGAGTAACTTGAGACCTATTACAAAAGAAGAAAACATGAAAAAGGGAAAGAAAATTGACTACGAATTATACTATAAAAATGTATCACTAGCTTCTGAATTTCTTGGAAAAAATTATTTTTTAAAAAATTAAAAAAACTTTTTTATAAATAAATGAACCCTCATCCATGATGATTTTCGAAAATTCTCATGGGTGTGGTGCGCCCTGAATTCTAGATTTTCGCTCAAGTGAGGATTAACTAGAATTTTAAATTTCACTAAAGTTGGAGGTATTTTTATTCATATTATTCGTTGTTGTAGTCATTTTATAGTCAGTCATTTGACTATAAAATCACTAATCGAAACTGAAACTTAAAAATTTTGTTTCCATGACGGTATTTAATAAAAAACTTTTTCATAAATAAATGGAGAGAGCGTCAACGAATAATAAAAACTTTTTTATAAATAAAGAGATGACAACGACAACGAATAATAAAAACTTTTTTATAAATAAAGAGATGACAACGACAACGAATAATATGAATACAAATACAAATTTCCCAACAGGCCTGGCTTATCCAGCTGAGGGATTATCTACAGACGAATTAAAAATTCTCGCCTACAGAAATAAGGTGAAGAATTATGGATCTCTATCAAGAGAGACATTACTAGAGAAACTTCAACACATTACAAATAGTTTCAATGATGTTGAAGTGAAAATTGAAAAAAATATTTCACAACTCTCACAAATTGAGAAACGTGTTCTTGCGCAAAGACTCGGAGTCAATGCCAGAAAATTCAAAAAAGAACAGCTGGACTCAATTTTAGAAGACAAAATTCAGCACGTGAATTTGTCTGACATTAAACCAAAAGCTGTGAAAGCGAAAATTTCCATCAGGAAGCCACTTTTACAGCAAGTAAAAGCACTTGGTCATAAAAATTTCCAGAATCTTAACATTGAGAAGTTGAAAGAACTCTTGACCAAAGAACCAGTCAAAAGATTACTAAAATCTGACCTCATTCAAAAAGCAAAAGAGTTTGGCATTGATGTCAAAGATAGTATGAAAAAATCACTGATCAAAGACCTCATTGAAAAACATACAGTGATAAAATCATTTAAAAAAGTCAAGTCTGCTTTTAAAGGATTTGCTAATCATTTCCAAATGGAGGGACTTCCTAAAATGGGTGTTAAACCTTACTTGGAAAAAATAGAACCTATTCTTCAAGAAAAAATTAATGAGGAAAATAAAGTAGGTTTAAAAATTTCAATCATTCTACATATTCTAATGCGAAGAAATAATATTGAAAAAGAGTTTCAACTTCGATTTTATCATACCATCCTTTATGGAAGACACTTAGATTACCCTAAATTTATTTCAAAAATGTTAGAAGAAGAGAAAAAACTTCTTCAACCTGGTTCAAGTTGGAGATTATTAGAAATTACTAAGCTTGACTTACATACAGACAATTATACACCATTTTCAGGATCAAGCTATATTCCTTTGCCAGAAAAGATTCAGAAAAAACAAGCTATAATCAATGTACAAAATTCTGATCAAAAATGCTTCAGATATTCTGTTGAAGCTGCACTTGCAAAATTAAATCATCATCCAGAACGAGTTTCAAATTACAACAAACCTGAATTTGACTACATGTTTAAAGATTTAGAATATCCTGTTACAATCAAGGATATTGAAATTTTCGAAAAAAATAATCCTGACTTAGGTGTCAATGTATATACTTTTATTCCATCAAAGGATTTTAAAATTTATCCAACACTGATTTCAGAGAAAATTTTACCTGATGACCACTTCATAAATTTACTTCACTACAAAGATAGTGACGATTTTCCAGAAGGTGAACACATTGACGATGTCAAAGATGATGCAAATTATCACTATGCTTGGATCAAGAACTTTTCTAGGCTGGTTTCTGCAGAACATTCTAAACATAAGGGACAAGTCAAAGTTTGTTTTAGATGCATGAAAGTCATATCAGCACCAACGAAAGAGCTTCGTGAAAAAAGATATCAGGAGCACATGACACATTGTAGAAAATTTGAATGTGTCAGAGTTAGCACTCCATTTTTACACTCGAATATACTCAAATTCAAAAATAAAAAAATGGAGCAAAAGCATCCTGTTGTAATCATTGCTGACTTTGAATCAACTTTGAATAAAATTGACAAACAATTAGGTGAAAAAACTGTTCAAAATCAAGAACATATCCCTAACTCATTCTGCTTCTATGTTTGTTTTGACAAGAATCAAATCAAGGCTGAAAATCTCTTAGTAGAATATAGTGTCAACGATCCTAATGAAGATATCGGAGAAAGATTCTGTGAAGAGATTGAAAAAGCTGTCTATAATATTCATGACAAGCATTTCACCAAACCTAAAGCTATGTTAGCCTTAACACAAGAACAACAGAATAACCATGAGTCAGCTGAAAAATGTTATCTCTGTGACAAGAAATTTACAGAAAAAAATTATAAAGTCCGTGATCACAATCATTTCACAGGCAAATACAGAGGAACAGCTTGTAATAATTGTAACCTACAATTTCAAGCTCCTGATTTCATACCAGTGTATTTTCATAATCTTTCAGGTTATGATGCTCATCTGTTTGTGAAAAATCTGAAAGGTGACTTAAATGTGCTTGCAAATAATAGTGAAAACTATATTTCATTCAGCAAGAGGTTACATTTTGAAGACTACAAGTCATTTTCAATCAGATTCCTTGACTCTTACAGGTTAATGCAGTCTTCACTAGCAACTCTAGCTGATAATTTACCAAATGCAGAGAAAAAACATCTGTCAAAATTTTTCAAAGGCGATGCCTTTGACCTTGTGACAAGAAAAGGAGTCTATCCTTATGAATGGGTAGATTCTTATGAAAAATTTCAGAGTCAACAATTACCTCCCATTGAAGCATTTGACTCAGAGTTTAATGCTACAAAAATTTCACAAGAAGACTATTCTCATGCACAAAACGTGTGGAAAAAATTTGGATGCAAAACATTTCGAGATTATCACAGCCTGTATCTCAAAACAGATGTTCTACTTTTAGCAGACATTCTGGAAAATTTCAGGCAGACATGTCTGCACATTTATAATTTAGATCCAGTGTGGACTTATACAGGTCCAGGATTGTCTTGGCAAGCCATGTTGAAAATGACAGATGTTGAAATTGAACTTTTAACAGATGTGGACCATTACAACTTCTTTGAATGTGGCATTAGAGGAGGAATATGTCAAGCAAGTCACAGATATGCAAAAGCAAATAATCCCTATTTGAAAGATTTTGACAAGGGTCAACCTACAAGTTATATCTCTTATCTTGATGCGAATAATTTGTATGGATTATCGATGAGTGAAAAATTACCTCATTCTAATTTTAAATGGATGACTCAATCACAATTAAGAAATTGGCAAAGCATTCCATGTACTTTAGAAGTGGACTTAGAATATCCTCAAGAATTACATGACCTACATAATGCCTATCCATTAGCACCTGAACATTTGAATGGCATGTTGATTCCTAATTTACAAGACAAGAAAAAATATATTGTACATCATAAGGCCTTGAAGTTCTATTTGAGTCAAGGTTTAAAATTGACTAAGATTCATAGAGGAATTTCTTATACAGAATCATACTTCTTGAAAGAGTACATTGACTTAAACCAAGTCATCGTGCCAAAGCAAAAAATGACTTCGAAAAGGATTTCTTCAAATTGATGAACAATTCATGCTTTGGAAAGACAATGGAATCTGTCAGAGACAGAAAAAACATCACATTGGCTACAAATGTTAAACAATATAGAAAGCTTGTGAATTCGAATAATTTTAGATATCGTAAAATTTTCAGTGAAGATTTAATTATGGTAGAATCCCAAAAATCAGAAGTTTATCTCAATAAACCTATATTTATGGGTCAAGCTATTCTAGATCTGTCAAAAATACACATGTATGATTTCCATTATAATCATATGATGAAAAAGTATGGTGACAAAGCACAACTGCTTTACACTGATACAGATTCACTAGTCTATCATATAGAAACACCTGATATTTATAAGGATATGAAACAAAATGCTGAATTATTTGACTTTTCAAATTTTCCAAAAGACCATGCATTGTTTGATGAAACGAACAAGAAAGTCATTGGAAAGTTTAAAGACGAAGAAGCTGGTAATGTCATCACTGAATTTATAGCTTTACGTTCTAAATTGTACAGTTATATAACTGACAAAGACACCGAAGTCAAAAAATGCAAAGGTGTCAAAAAACAAGTAGTCAAAAATGAAATCACTTTTGAAGATTACAAACAAGTGCTCTTGGAAAAAATTCCAATCGAAAAAAGCATGAATGTCTTTAGAAGTCGAAATCATCAACTTTACACAGAAAAAGTGTCCAAAGTAGCTTTAGATGCAATGGATACAAAAAGACAAATTTTAGAAGATGGAAAAAGTACATTGGCTTTAGGACATTACGACATTGTAAAACCCATCCTTGACAAATTTACTATAGAAAGATCTTCTAGAACACATATCTTGACACATAAATTCATCAAAAATCGCTATAGAAAAGATGACTATACACACATTGGTGTTTACAATCCAAAAGGAACGTTTTACATTAGTGACTATGACTCTCACGAATTCATAAGAGAGTATGCAGAATGCATTGAAAAGGATTGTGACATTGGATTAGCTGAAAGAAGACGTGGGATAGACGCCTACGATTCAATCATCGTTGATCTTGACATAAAAATGGATCCGTCTGACTATAAAAATACTCCACATCTGTATACAAATGACCAGCTCATGGGAGTTATTGAAATTTATCAAAAATTCCTTCGCGAACACATTAAAGATTTGCCAGATAAAGCCTTAGAATGTTTTGTCTTAGAAAAGGCTATTTCAACTAAAGATGGTAAATTATCTAATGGTATTCACTTGCATTTTCCTTATTGTCGAATAGTAAATCTGGAGTATAAGGAACTTATATGTCAGATTAAAAACAGTGTAAACTCCCTGTTCAATCAAGAAGTATTGGATACTGCTGTTACTAGTGTTCCATGGTTAATGTATGGATCTAGAAAGAAAACAGATTCTCATCCATATTTAGTCACTAAGATAATTGACTCAAATCTTAATGAAGTTAAAAATGACTTCACATTAATTGAGTTGATTCAATTACTAAGATTGAACAAGAATGACAAAAAAGATCAATATGAAATGTCACTTGAAAGACAAGCTAAAAAATACGACTGTGATGAATCTGTAAAATTTGAAAATAATCTTGAGCATTGTAAGCTCCTACTAGATTTATTATCATATGAAAGATCATCTGGTTACAGAAACTTGATATTTATTGGTCAAATATTACATTCAATATCTGACACTGAAGAATCATTCAATCTATGGGATGAATTTTCACAAAGATGTGTCTCTAAATATAATTTCAAAACATGTCAAGAAAAATGGCATAATTTTAGAGAATCAGACCATGATATTTCAGTTTTACACTCTATGGCCAAATTTGACAATAAACAGAAGTACACTGAACTTCAATTCAATGTGCCAAAAATGGCACATTCACAAACTTCTACGAGCGGAGCGAGTATTGAACAAGAAGAAGAAAATCAAGTGGTCAAAATTACATGTAATAAACAAGAAGAAAATTTCAATAGACTTTGTCAAAAATGGCAAAGTCACATATTGAAACAGCGAGAGTGTTGATTTGGCAATAAATAAAAATAAACAAGAGCTACCAAATTGGTAGCTCTTGGATTTAAAAAATAAAACAGAGCTAGCAAAATGCTAGCTTCTTAATGGCAACAGGGCTGGCAAAATGACAGCCCTTGATTTAAACAAAGCCTTGAGGCCTTGAGAGCTAGCAAAATGGTGCGCCATTTTTGGCACACATGTAAAAATTTATTTAAAATAAATGACATTTCCTAACTATCTTAAATTTAATCCAAATGTCAGCTATCCTGTGACCTATAAGAATAATGCATTGAAAAAGAGTCCTTTCATTCACCAAAAAATTTATGTCACGCCAACTGAATTTTTTTACTTCAATACCATTGATATTTTTCCGGATAAGGTGACTCCAAGACAATTTACCAAATATGCACAAGTCCAAGATTATATTAAAAATGCGACGATGGATAACTGGGAAAACCAATTTAAATTTGCATTATGGTGTGCGACATCAGGTTCAGGTGTAAGCTGGCATAATCATATTAATCGTGCTGATCCTTTAGTTCAAAGTATTTTTAGATTTCATGTCTATTTTACCATCAGAAAGATATTACACCAGCTAAAAATTCCATTACCAGGAAATCCTGACTTTAATGCATTAAAAAATCCCTTTAGCCAACAAGCTTATGAAAATTTGAAACTTGAATTTGGCTCTGTTGACTTCAACTATTTTCACAAAGGGAAAATACAAGCGCTAGACATTGTCATGGACAATGGTAACTATTATTTGAATGATCCTAGTAAGTTTCCATTTAATGCAGATAAAAAAGGATATGTCTATGCAGACCATCATAGACTTTACATTGACACTTTATCATTCATTTACTCAGACGATTGGACAAATTTTATCGTCCTTGACAGTCAAGGATTGACTAAAGCGGGCATGAGTCGCATCAATGAATCGATTAGAACCTATGTTTATTGTATTTTAGGTTCACAAACCATGATTATGCAAGATATTCTTGGTTCATTGGACACACAGAAACAATTTGGAATTTTAGTGGAAGATGCTATTCAAGGTCAAACATTAGTCGATTCTATCAAAACATTTCAATCGGCGAGCGTACTCATTCACTCAAAACAAGCCTATGCCTATGCTTTAGAAAAAGCAGGTTCACGATTAGATTTTGCCGTTGGATTAGGATTACAACTTGTTCCAAGTCATATGCGATTACATATTGGCATGATTGAGGGTTATAATAATTCTCTGTTAACCGCGACAGACAATACAACATTTGGCATTAATTCACATATCAATGTCAGAAAAAAGCGACAAGCGATTCTATCTTCAAATTTGAAGACAAAACAACCACAAACTAATTCATCACATTTGATGAATAAACAAACTAGTGAAACGAGCGAAGCAAGTCATTTACCTTTTACAATAGGATTAATTGTTGTAGGTTTTTTAGTTCAAACTATTCTTTAAAATAAACACACCATGAACGGCGTGAACACCCGCGAACGAAGTGAGAGTGTGCAAGAAGCATATGCAAGTTACAAATATCCTTCTGCTTTAAAATTTTATAAAATCATGAAAAAGAAGGATCCTAGTATAAAATTTGATGACATTGATCAATTTGTAAAATCTCAGAAAAGCTATCAGCTTCACAAAAAGCAGTCCAATAAAATCCAAGGTCACATTATTGCTTATCGTGAAAATGCTCTTTGGTTCATGGATTTGTTGGACATGAGTAATTACTCAAGGCAAAATAAAGGGTATAAATGGATTTTACTTGCTATTGATACATTTACAAGAAAAGCTTATGCTGAAGCTTTAAAAAATAAGACAAAGTTTGAAGTGAAAAATGGCTTTGAAAAAATTTATAATGATACTTCTGCGAGCGTAGCGAGTACTGGAAGTATTACACTTATTATTACAGATTCAGGCAATGAATTTTCAAACAAACCACTACAAGATTTATTCAAAGAATTAAACATTAGACATGGAACAGTGGATATTGGTGATCATCATGCATTAGGCTTAATTGATAGACTATCTAGAACTATTAAAGAAATGGTCTTCAAAGATTTCACAGAGAAAAATACAGTCAAATGGGTTGATCATTTGCAAGATTACATTAGTGCATACAATGAAAGACCTCATTCTGGCATTTTAGACTATAGTCCAAATGAAGCTAACCTTCATGCTACTGAATTAGTTGAATTAAATGCAGAAAAATCTATGCCTGTTGTACACAAGTTTAACATTGGAGAATTAGTTAGAAAAAAATTGAAGAGACCACTATTTACAAAAGGTTACAAACAGATTTGGAGCAATAGAACTTACACTATCAAAAATATTGAAGGTGTTCATGCTATCTTAAAAAATGACGAAAGAGTTAGACTTGATGACTTACAAAAAATTAAAAAGGGTTTTGAGTCGGATTCTTCTGAGGTTGAGAAAGCAGATAAAGAAGCTAAAATTGAGTCAACAATTAAACACAAAGAAGGACTTGATAAAGAAAATATTATTGACTCACGGTTGAGGGGGAAGCACCAGCGAGAGTAAGACCTTTATAGGGTTAACACCTTATAAAGATTTTACACCTTAATCAATCCATAATGATGGAGACAGTTTAATTACATCAGGTATATTCTGAAATCTGTGATTTGTTAGCTCTCTATGAAGGTATCCGCCCAATCTATTTAGCCAAGGTTGTAATTTTGAAAATTGATTGTTTATCTTTTCTTTCAATTCAACGATGGCATCAAGATCATGTTTTGTAGCTTCAATTTCAGCCTTATATTTTTCAAGATCATGTTTTGTAGCTTCAATTTAAGCCTTATATTTTTCAATATCTGGTTTATCTTGCTTGATTTCAGTTTTAATTTTTTCAAGTTCATTTTCTAATGAAACTTTAACTTTGACAGTGAGATTTGAATTGTCTGATCCGCTAAACACATTCGTCATTTATTTTATTTTTTTTTAAAAATTTTAATATAAATAAATGGACACATCATTTGGTAAATACTTAGATCCTTATAGATCAAACAAAATAGCCAATGGGCTAAAAGCTAAAAGAAATTATGAAGTAATCACTCACAATCCTAATTCTGTGAATCCTGGAGAAACGCTGTATGTGAAAATTCCTCAGCTTGAAAAAGGACAAGTGATTGTTCCTAAAAGTTTGAAACTTACATTTAAACTTTCTACTTCATCAAAAGCAAGTAATGCAGCCAATGCTGCAGCAGCTGGATTTGTGGCTAATGTAGGTCGAAATATTGTAGAAAGAATTACTACTAAATTGGGTGGAAAAACAATGAGTGAAGTGGACAAATCTTACATCTATAATACGTTCAAGGATTTTTGGTTGACAGAAAAACAAAGGAAAAATCGTGTTCAACAAGGTATTGACAAGGAGCAACGAAAAGATGCTATTAAAACAGCATTTGGTGACAGATATTGTATTCCTATTGAGTCAGAAATATTTGATGATCATCTACCTTTTTACCCATCAGCTATTTTAGAATCCATTGAATATAACATCAAATTCAATGATGCAAAATATGTTGTGACAGGAACTGCAACGTCAAAAACGTATTCTGTGAAAGATATTCAACTTGAGTATGAAACAGTCTTTTCCACAGAACTTAGTGAGTCAATCGAAGCAATTTATGCTGATACTAGATTTCGATATGAAGACGTGCATCTTTTGAGAACAGATTCAATTGGAAAGAATAAACGAATGAATATCAATGTAGATGTCAATCGTGCTTCTACAAAGGGTATTCTGATATTTTTCCAGAAAAATTACGCTGAGTATGATGCCGAAAATACAAGTTTTCAAAATCCAGACATCACTAATGTGACCATTACTTCAGAAGGAATTTCTCACTGTATATTCAAGTCAGGATTGAAAGCCTATAATCAATTTGATGAAGTAAAACGACTTTATATGTCAGAAGATCTTAAGCAAACTGAAGACTGCATGATGGATGTCGAAAAATTCTATGAAAGTCATAAATATGCTCTGTGGATTGATCTGAGAAGTACAGAGGACAACTATTTGCATGGATCTGGAACTGCCATGAGCAATATTAAACATGGTCTGCAGCTTGAACTTACCAGAAGTACTGAAACAGAATATGACATGCTAGTCTATATTGTAGCTGATGGATTAGTAGGACTTGAGAATAAACGAGTAAAGGGCATTGTACACTAACCACAAAAATACTTTGCATTTCTTCAAATTTGAAGACACTCGGTTGTTAAAATAAATGAGTATGAACAATGAATTTTATTGTGATCCACCTTTCAATATGTTAATCGTAGGAATGACTGACTGTGGCAAGACATATTTTATACTGGATTTACTTGAAAAAGAATTTCGTAAAAAATTCGATGACATTGTGATATTTTGTCCTACGATTGACATGAATAAAACTTACCAAAATAGAGCATGGATTATACAAGATAAAAATATACACATTTATCCTCCAAAATTAGTACTTACAGATTTAAATATATGCTTAGAAGATGCGATTGAAAATTTAAAAAGTCAAGATCATCAAACATTATTTATCATTGATGATTGTGCTAATTTGTGGGAATCAAAGAATAAATGTACAAAATTGACTGAACTAGCTTTCTCAGGAAGACATTATGGAATTTCTGTGTGGCTTTTGACACAAAAATATAATGCAGTTGTAAAAGATTTTAGAGAAAATTGTAAACACATGGTGATTCATACAATGAATGATCAATTATCTATGGATCAAATCTTCAAAGAAAATCGCTGTATTCCACAAAGCGAAAAAGACACAGTCCTTGCGCAGATTGATGCAGGAAAGAAGCTTATACTGCGCAGAAAGCTTAGCATATTAAGTAAAAAATTTGTAATAAATAAATGAATGACAATGACGCTCACGAGCGAAGCGAGTGTGTTGATTCTGTGGACGTCCTGCGAAGTGAATTACTTTCACACTATCAATCAGGATTACTAAATAAACTAGGAATAAAATCATCTGAGGCTACGATTAAAAAAGCTTCACAAAAAAATATTGAAAAATTACATAATGAATATAAAATCAAATATAATACTCAGATTGCTGATGATCAAATCTTCAAAGAAAATCGCTGTATTCCACAAAGCGAAAAAGACACAGTCCTTGCGCAGATTGATGCAGGAAAGAAGCTTATACTGCGCAGTAAGCTTAGCATATTAAGTAAAAAATTTGTAATAAATAAATGAATGACAATGACGCTCACGAGCGAAGCGAGTGTGTTGATTCTGTGGACGTCCTGCGAAGTGAATTACTTTCACACTATCAATCAGGATTACTAAATAAACTAGGAATAAAATCATCTGAGGCTACGATTAAAAAAGCTTCACAAAAAAATATTGAAAAATTACATAATGAATATAAAATCAAATATAATACTCAGATTGCTGATGATTTAGTATCTAATTTACTATTTGGTTATACTCAAGCAGTAAAAATTGTATTTCCAAATTTGGATAAAAAAAAATTACATGAAAAATTAAATGACAATATCATAGTAAACCATGAAATAAAAAAACAACTGGGTCAATATATGAACCCAACACTTTTAGCTGCAGGTACAATTGTAGTCAATACGGCTGAAACTGCAATGACGCGTGAAAAATCAGAATTAGCAGAGGAAGACACATGTGAGAGCGAGTAAGACAATAATAACTATTAATAGTCGTTAATAATAACTATTAATAGTCGTTAATAATAACTATTAATAGTCGCTAATAATAACTATTAATAGTCGTTAATAATAACTATTAATAGTCGTTAATAATAACTATTAATAGTTGTTAATATTTTTCATAAAATAAACAGATATGAACGGCGAAAAAGATAACACAACAGCTGAAATTACAACAGCAGAAAAGCCAAAGAATCCTAAGAGAGTTGAATGGGGTAAAAAATTAGGTCAGTTGAATAAAGGAAAGAAGAAGCCTGTTCAACAAGACGTCACACAAGCTACAAACTACTATCCTTTAATATTGATAAGTGGAATAACTTTAGCAGGTTTTGTTTGGTTCTATTCCAAAAATTCACTCTCGCCTACTTCTACGAGCGTAGCGAGTATTGAGGAGTCACCTACTTTACATAAAAAAACTAAACAAAAATCTGACGCTCTGATCTTATAAATTTTAAAAAAAACTTTTTCATAAATAAATGAGCACAATGATCGACACAAAAAATATTGGAAACACAATTTACCATTCTGCAGTTTTAGCAGCACTTGTTGTTGGCTATGGAATGGCTGCTAAAAAGCTACTCAAGTCAAATATTGGCGATCCTAGTAAACCTGACCTAATGGAGGCAGTTAAGCTAACGGGTGCAGTGTCACTTGCTATTATTACGAAAGGATATCTGGAAAAGCAAGGATTGCCAAAGAATATTACTAATTAGCAAGGGAGCGATCCCTTAATGGCAACAGAGCTACCAATTTGGTAGCTCTTGAGTAAGATTAATGTCAATACAATATCATGATGTGCCAAAAATGGCACATCATTTTTTTTTGGCAACTAGCACATATAAATATTGAAATTATTTTTAAAATAAATGGCTGGCATGATTTTAACAACGATTTTTGGAGCAGTGGCGAATGCGACTGCTTTTGTTGGAGGAAATGCCATGTTTCACGCCTTTGATGCAAAAAATGCTGCAGAGGAGCGTAAAAGACACGATTTAGCAAATGAAAAATTACAAAAGGAATCAGCAACGTGGTCTCACAATAGAATTAAACATCTGGACTTCCTAGCTGAACAACGACAGAAAAAACATCAGGCACAGTCTGACATGATGGACATGAAAGATTCTATTCGCTATTATGACAGTTTGAATCCTAAGCCAACTTTAAACTATAAACCTAGTGCTTCTCAGAAAAATTATGAACAAGCCTATATTGCAGGGAGTGTTATTGGATCAGCTGTTTTGTCAAAATTTATTTAAAATAAATATGGATGAAGTTGGTATGAAATTTGAAAATCCAGTCTATAAAGAAGATGCTACAGATGACATGAATGAAAATTATGTTCAACAAGCAGCGTATAATGATAATATTATGAATGAATTGACTGGAGATGTTCCACGACCAGTCAACACTGATTTAATGGATAAAATGAGAATCATTGATGCAAAGGATGATTTTACAAGAGAATTTATGGAAAAAAGTCACTTAATTTTTAAGAAGGGGAAGACAATGAAAATATTTCGTGACAGACTGACAATGAATGAAAACGATGAAATATTTTTTCACAAATCAAGCGGGGAGAGAATTAGGCTAACACAAAAAAATAATAGAAATCCTTATTCAGTCAATTCTCTAACAGGAATAAGTGAACTTATGACATTTTTTACGAAAATTAATGTGGGAGAAACTCCAATACTTGAAAATGTTGAAGAAAAAACAGCTAGAAGACAATTGAATTACGAAGATGGAGCAGGATCTAGTGCAGCGGAAAATATTGAAATGTCTACATTTAAAACCAAGTCAAATGTAGTGCAAGAATCAGATGATATAATAGAAACTAATGTTGATGCTAACATTTCACCTGAAAGAAAAAAAGAGTTAGAAGTACTCATTAATAAATTAGAAAGTAACACTGATGACTCTTGGGAATCTTGGTATTCTGCTAAATCATATGAAAAGGATATGCAAAAAATGAAAGAATTCGTTGATGAAGCTATTCATGAAGCTAGGGAAAAAGCAGGTAATGAATATTCTGTCAATCAGATTAAAAAAGCAAGAGATCAGATGGCTATAGCAAGAACAAGAGAAGCAGCCTTAAAAATACAAGTAGAACATTATGATAAAAAAATGAAAGAGTCTCAAAAAGGACTTGATAATGCAAAACAACAAGGTGATAGAGAAGACATAACATTTTGGAAAAATCAATTTGAGCATAATGATAGGATGTATAAAAATAGTGTTGAATCCTATAAAGAAATTTATAGATCTCAAGTAGCAAAAATAAAGAGCTTATTTTTTAGAGAAGATATGACTTTAGGTGAAAAATTAAGAGAATTATTTAAAGAGAAAGGACTTACGATCGCAAGTATTATTTCAGCAGTTATTTTAACTATTTCTGCGATTGGAGGAACTGTGGCTGCAATATTTAAACCAAAAAAATCAAGTAAACCACCTGGAAAACCTGATAGACCTAGTAAACCTGATGGTCCGAGTAAGCCAGGAATTCCTGGTAAAATTCATGATGGTTTGATCAAATTTAAAAATTGGTTACTTTCTTTAGGTAAAAAAGCTTTAGTAGCTTTGCCTGGAATTTTAGGCTCCATTGTTTCAACCATTTTTAAGGCTGCAAGTTCTGTTGTAGGATATTTAGCTGAGCATCTGATTATTATGGTCGCAGTCACTATTTTAGTTATTATTCAAATCATAACAAACAATGTTGGAAGCATTAAACAAAAAGCACATAAAATTTCTAATAAAATAAATGCACGTTAGATTTCATAATCAAACACGTTGTGAATTACCCGTCAGCATCAATCAATATAAGACAGTAAGAGTTGAAAAGGCTATTATCCCTATGACTTACTATAATATTTCAAGAGAATTAAAAAATAACCATCTGCGATTTGCGCTTAAAGATAGAGCGATCTATACGAATCCTGATTTAATCACTATTCCCAATGGATTTTATACTCCAGTTACCTACAATAAAGCAGTACAAGAAGCACTGAGTGAAAAAGGGCATTCTGATAAATTTGAATTAACTTATTTACCCAATGAAGGTAAAATTAAAATTAAAGTTGAGCCACCATTTGCTGTAGTTCTCCATAAAGAACTAGGTGAATTATTAGGAATAACTTTTGAAAATAATGTCTTTCTAAGCCATGAAATTACAGGTGATAAACCTTGTCAATTTTTACCTAATCATGAGTATAGAATTTCTTGTAATATTGTTGATACGAGTAAAAATTTAGTGAATGGAAAGCGTAGTGATCTAATTACTTCATTTGTTCCTATAGGTAAATATTATGGAGATATGCATGAATATACCTCCCTGCAAAAAGTAAAGATCGCACAGCACGATCATACTAGTATTGAACTACAGGTCAAAGATCAGAATGATGACCCTATTGAATTTTTAACTCCAGTTTCAATTGATTTGCTGTTGTTAGAATAAATGACAAACATGTGTACTGGATTTAGAGAAACTAACCAAGACATCATTGAAGACTTACAAGACCTTCAGATTCAGAGTAATTCAAACATTGAAAATATTAATTTAGAATTTGACTCAATAAACACTCAAATTCAAAATTTTAAAAGCAAACCTGTTATCACAATATATGCAGATGAAAGAGGGGTTCTGCATGGTAATATTGCAGATTTTAGCTTTGGTGATGGTAGTCAAACTAGTACAACAGGTTATACCATGATGTCTCCTGGTAAAATTATTCGCATGGGAATTACTACAGATGCAAGAAGAGCCTATAAAATTCATGTTATTGTAAATGGGGTTAAACAAACATTTATTGAAGGAGACACTATAACATCGACAAAGCAAGTAGATGTTCCTTTAAATCAAAATGATGTGATTAGTTTTCTCAATGAAATTAGAGCATCTGCACGGTCAACAATTATCTGTCTATTGATTGAATTAGATTTATAAATAAAATGGACGTCGTCGATGGTGTCCACGAGCGAAGCGAGTGTGTTGATGCTGAACAATTTAGACTTGAAAAAATTAAAGAAAAAATTACAGAATTAGAGTTGAATATTGAAAAAAGAAAAAAATTAAATAAAAAATATAAAAAAGCTAGTCAAATCTTACACGGTTGTGAAATTGGTATGTATATTACCAGTGTCACTGTGGCATCGATTGGTGCAGCGACTGTGATTGGAAATGTAGTTAGCATTCCAATTTCTGCTATCTGTACACTCCTAGGGTTGGTTGGAAAAATTGTAGTTCCTCAGTTGAGGAAAAAAGAGAAAAAACATTTAGATATTTTAACCAAGAAAAAAGCATGCTTAAATAATGCCAATAATTTACTTTCCAGAGTCATGGACAATGGAACTATTTCTGCGAGTGAATTTGAGCTCATCAATCGCTGAAATGTACATCCTAGAATCCGAAATGACATGACTTTCATCTGAGATAATCAGTTTGGGCTATTTTAGCAAGTCAGACAAAAGTAGTGTGGGTGTACTTTCTACGAGCGTAGCGAGTAATTTTATAAGCTTAAAAGCTTATAAAATTACATCTTTGTCTATTCCACAAGATTAAATCCATAGAATTTCTTACCTTGTTTTGTTTCTTTTATTCCTGTGGACCTTATATAACTGTGATCTGGTGTTATTTTTCGTTTGATGACACTCGTAGACCACACGGTCAACCAGTTAGCTTCTGAGTCTTCAAGCTCAAGAAGTGTTGATTCTCCTATTTTTGTGTTTATACTTCTGAATGAGTTGACTCTATACCATTTGTTCAATGGAAGATCTTTAAATTTTAGATAATCTGTTGAATCTGTGATTCTTGATTCAAGTTCATTGTTTGACGGAAAGTTGTTCATTTTATTTAGATGAAAATAATTTTTTAAATTTTTTAAATTTTTAAATTTTTAATTTTTTAAATTTTTAAATTTTTTAAATTTTTTAAATTTTTTAAATTATTAAATTTTTAAATTTTTTAAATTTTTTAAATTTTTTAATTTTTGACGATTTTTGTAAATTTGGACTTGACTGGGATTTGACTGAGATAAGTTTAGACTAGGATTTGACTGAGACTCTTTTGTGAAACGTGTTGACTGAGATTTGACTTGGAGATTTTGACTGAGATTTTTGGAGATTTTGACTGAGATTTGACTTGGCCCCGTAGTCTCATTTATATATGATGTGGGCGGTTATTTCCGCATAAATAGAGGTTGTCTCAAATAGACATTTTATGTCGTGTTATGACTCGAATAGACGTTTGGTGGCGCTCGTTTTAACGGAGACGTACCTGAAATAAACATATTGTGTCGTATCTCAAATAGACATACACTCAAATAGACGTTTGGTGGCGCTCATATCTCAAATAAAGCGCCACCAAACGTCTATTTGAGTGTATGTCTATTTGAAAATCGCCACCAAACGTCTATTTGAGTTATACACAAAAATCAGAAAACACGACAATATGTTTATTTGAGATACGAGCGCCACCAAACGTCTATTTGAGTGTATATCTATTTGAAAAGCGCCACCAAACGTCTATTCGAGTCATAACACGACATAAAATGTCTATTTGAGACAACCTCTATTTATGCGGAAATAACCGCCCATAAATTTACATTCAGTATGTATTTTCGCAATTGGACAATTTTTTTAATTCAATTACAAATTCAAAATTTTTAACGAACGGCGTAGGCCTTTAAGGGGTGGCTGCGACTTCTTCAAACAGGATTATTGAAAAGTCATTGAACTGCAATAAACAACGGTGTAACCATAAGCCTGCCTGAAATGAACACGCCATGTCCGAAACTGCACAGCACAGGGTGATGATACAGGTGGCGGCGCGTGGTGGCAAGTTAATGCATTATCCTCCTGGCCAGGTTAATACCACGCCCAAGTTGACCTTTGAAGAAAAGCTGATTCAGAACATATTAGGCGTAGCCAGGGTTTCTAAGGAAATGTCATTTTCGAAGATGCTAGGAATTTTACGCCGTACGTCACTTTTTTTAGAGATGACTTTTGGCCGGAGGTTTTTTTTTAGTCAATTGCATTTTTTTCCCGAAAGTACTCCCGACGAGTAACTACATGTACATCAATTTTCAGTTCCCCACAAGGTTGAAGTCAAAACCAACAAGATTACTGTAAATGAAAATGAATTCGTGCGGTTTGAATGTGCTACCAGCGGAGGCAACCCAGAGCGCGTCGAGCGGTACCAGTGGCTTTGGATGAAGAGAGGCTCCAACGCGGAGCAGTTCATCCAGGATACAGAGACCGGCAGGCAGAATGGAAAGTTCTTAGAGTTCGCGCGCATACCGTATGATAGGAGTGGGACGTACACGTGCAAGGCTTGGAACCTTGGTGGGATGGGAAAGGCGTCGATTGACCTCAGTGTACAATGTAAGTTTGTTCCTGCATTCTTTGTAAGATCTGCTAAGATTTGCACCAACTTGAGACACAAGTGGTGACTGTTAGTTACGACACGTACCTCGACTTTTTTCCGTCCCGAGGTATACGCTACCAGAGAACTACATACATACCACACTCGACCTCACTGAACTGGCCATCTTGTACCGAATATCCACACAGACATCCTCATGAAATTCCTTTCCATGTACTATCTGAAACCATTATGAATACAATTACGAAGAGTGGTATCAAACGTATCAAATAGCTTACATGTACTGTCAAAACGAAAAAATGATATCATATCCAGGAGTATACCAAGCTTGGTCGGTATTACGTAGAAGGAAGAGAAGGAAGAGCTCCTAAACAGGGACTAAAAAGTAGGAACTTTGTAATTTTCAGTACACAATCTCCCCCTAATGCATTGTGCAGTGCATCATGCATTGCCCTCTGAACACTTTCTTTTCACCCACAGACTCTCCAAGAATAGACCCAGATGTGAAAATGAAGTATGACGTGGTAGGCGAGATTGGCAAGGAGGCATCATTCGAACTGTTCATCGTCGCCAACCCGACTCCGGACACAACCGGTTACAACTGGTCCAAAGATGACGACATCCTGTTGAACTCATCGCGAAAATATGAAATTATTTCTGGGCCCAGGTCGAGCAAGTTGATAATCAGAAACGTCAAATCCTCCGATTATGGGAACTACATGTGTTCTGTGAAAACGAGTGGATTTCAAGTGAAGGTCTTCAAGTTTAGGCTTATCAAAGCAGGTGAGTTCTATTGAGCTGTGGGTGGATTCCCCACGAAGCTGGGTATAGTCAATGTTACCCAACCGAAACACGCTGTGAAATATGGAGGAAAGCTGGAACTTAAACATGCGGAGAAGGTATGAATGAGTTCTGAAGATTGGAACACGTTAAGGGGCCGACCCTAGTGTCTATTTTTGCACACACCTCGCTTAATATTGGTTGTTTGGACGAGAGACCAAGTGGAAACGTGTGGCCAAAGGAAGCTGTTTTTCTTGCCCAAAAGCAGTCAATATGACACGCCCCAAACGGGCAGCGACTGAAAAAAATATCCAACCACTCCCATCTATCTCAGGCCTGGGAAATAAGAGGGCAATTTCCAAGATGTCACCCGTTAAAGTGAGTATTTGCCATTGCACTAATAAAAACATCCTTTAGACACAGGTCACGACTGTCAGTTACGTCACATACCTTGATCCGCTTTTTCGTCGGGAAGTTTTCGCTAGTAGAGAAATGTAAGTACGTACTGTGTTCCAAAACCATTCATGAGAAGACATAGAAATTTTTTGCTGCAATCCTATAGTTTACATAAAACTTCTTACATATCGTTGTTGGAACTTTTTCCTTCACAGTTGTTGTTGGTGTTGGCGGTCTGGTTGCACTCGTGAGAAGACATACATCGTAGGACCTTTTTTGCTGCAATCCTATAGTTTACATAAAATTTCTTACATTCTTACGTTTTTCCTTCATAGGTGTTGTTGATGTTAGCAGTCTGGCTGGAGTCGGAGTCAGAGCTGCAGTCATTGTAGCGACAGCCAGCGTCGGTTTGGCAGTTTTTCTACGGTAAGCTATCTATTAATAAAGTCGGATACAGAGGCCTGTGGGTGTAACGGTATATTCGCTACATAAAGGACATTTGCCAGATTTGCCAGTACCACCTAGGGTAGAGAATATTAACTATCTGTACAATAGGTCTTGGCGGTAAAAGACGCCAAACAATGGTTCCAGATGTAGTGGTGGCATATTCCTGCTAGCCCCCTCGAGAGAGTTTTCACAAACCAACGAATGTCAATGCAAACGCATGCCATTGTCATGGGGAGGACGAAAAATGGGATAGGCGTTCACGCGTAGCGTTGCGGGGATTTGCGAAAACATTCTATTGTTTCGCGTCGTTCACCGCGAATATCTATTGTAGGCGGATTATTTCTCTACTCAAAGTACAGGCGTATCTGCCAAAGGGCCCATTATGCTGTAGCTGAAGGACATGTTTTAGGCATCACGCATTCATCGAAAAACGTCTAGACCGACTTGCTATATATTACTATAATGAGATTTGTAACCACTTTGAAAATACATGTACCGTCTGCTTGAGGGGAACGACATACGCCTCGTACAGTAATATTTGAAATACAACCGCGACTATGGGGTCTTCAACAGTATGGACACTTTTTGCCTCCAGTGTACTCGTCACAAAATTTAAAAAGGCTTTAGATATATAGCACTAATGCATTAATTGATTGATTGATTCCTACGTCCGGCTGGCCCTAGGCTGTACCGCCTTGGAAGCTCGTCAGCTGTGATATCTGATATCTGATTTTGACTTTAACTAATTCAAAGCGGAGTTTCCCCAAGGAGTTCTCGTTCTGAAGAGAACTCGGCGCCGCGGGCGTAAGATGACTTAATGAATGGCGGGTAATACCGACGTCACCTTACAAGCGATGGCGTCGGTATGTGAACTCGACCCGCCAAAGGAAATTTGTCAGATCTAGTAAAACTGTTTTTACTTCCGTAGGAAACGTGCACTTGTACGTCAGAGAAAGAGGCAGAGTAGACAACCCGCAAATGACACTGCAGATTACGATGATACGAGGGTTGTATTCACAACACCCGGAAATATTTCTGTATATGACGATATCGGAGGTGATGAGTACGAAAGTTCTGCTTCTCACCCCGAAAGCGCGGCCGGCCAAAACCCCGCAGAGCCCAGGATTACGGGGCACCACGTTCCAGAACATGGAGTCCTTGGGGATGTGCCTGCGTCCTCAGATGAGGACGAGGATGCTTACGACTATGTGCCAAATTACACCTTGAAGCTACATGAATGTGTTTTAGGTCAGAACACGATTCCTGCTCCTAAGGTGAATTGGGCGGATCCGGAGTATACCGTCCAGTACGAACTCATGCAAAGGAGGCCAGAGTCAATATACACATATAACGACTTACCAATCCTCTCACAGGGACAGCCAGACCGAAGCAAGGCCAAGTGTGATTCGAGACAAGTCGATGGAGCCGAAAATTTGACTCCAACTCGCTCGAGTGACAATGCGTCTCACGTTAAAGAGTCACCATATGCACATCTAGAGCCAATGGAAACGATACAGTATTTAGATTTCAGACAGCTGAGTCCGGAACAATTGATCGAGGTCGATTTATAATTTTAAGGGAGGAACATGGCCGTGTTTGTTCGTGGTTGTGATGGCTGTGGTATTGAAACGACCAGGGTTTTTGTTCATCAAGATCATCTTCGTTTTCTAATGACAACACTACCCCTGACTTCCCCAGGTTTTTATGTATGATCCAGTAGTTTTGTGTGTGATGATCATGCCTGAAAGTATAGTTTTCATTCAACTTGTTATGCTAACATTGTGAGAACCATCTTTGTTTACATATTTTAGATATCAATTGGTTCTGACCATTTGGAGCGTTTTGATTGGTTGAAAGTTTGCTACTCCAGTTGTAATTTCCTGGAAGTTCTCACTCATGTTTTTGGGAGTAAAGATAAATTCAGTACTTTATAGATAGATTATGTCATTCAAAGCCAGGTACTTTGGGTTATATCAATTGTAGGATGTATTAAGCATATTTCTATAACCTTGTATGTAGTTAGGAAACTTTTATAGAGTGTTTTATCCGAGTCTTTCAACCACCTTTACTCTGGTTTTATAGAGTTTGTACAAAGTTCGTTTTCGCAATGCATTGTGGGTAAGCATCTTATTTGCATGCTGCTATTTAAATGGCAGCACCACCTTATTTGATCAAATTGTCTCACGCCGCGATTAGACGCGAATCCATCAACTTGATGACCATGCTGTGAAGCCAAAAACCTTCTGCTGCGGATGTTCAACATGCAGCTAAAACTCCTGCGTATTTCTCCTGCTTACTAGCTCAGTGGATCACTGGGGAACCAGGATTGCACAGGTATTTAGAAATCGGTATCGAGTATCTTTCCTAACGGGGGTCGACTCACGTGCTTTCTTTCATGGAAACACTTTTCATAACTGGTGGTTGCCCACAGAGTTAGTCTGCAAAAGGGCCCAGTTCGTATCAAATTTGCCTAAGATATTGTAGCGTTATACTCGCGTATATCACTCCAATGTTCCCAAAATTACAAAACCAAAGTTCATACTTTTTAGAGTCTTGCAATTAAGCTGCCATTCAAGTTCTTTGTTCTGCCATGCTGTTTTCGGGTCAAACTCCCTGTGCTTTGCACTTGTATCTCTACGTGTATTGTGATGATGTAATGATTGTGCCATGCTGTTAGATAATATGTATTCTCACCACTGTATCTTTGAATGACCTTTATGTAACCAGGTGTGAGTGGGGTGTTTTCTTGAGGATAAATGTATATAATGACATTGAGTCTCGCTGTTAGTTCTTGGGCCCAGACTTTTGAATTTCATTGGAGTGATCTCTACTGGATTGTGCGCATTTAGAGGACCGTGCTCGTGATAATGTCAACACCAATTGTGAAGCTTGGAGATTTGCCAGCCTGTAGTGTCAGGTTGCGATATGCGAACGCAAACAGGCGTGACCTCAGAGTGACGTTAATTTGTTTACAAAGATATCTACATGTATATATATATTTGTTACCAAAAGGCAACACTTTCAAAATGAAAGCAAAACCTAAGTGATCTCTATGCGTGATTCGTCTGTTGTTACATTGTTCATTTGGCGACTTGCCGTCCCGCTGAAGCACATGATCATTGCAGCCATTGTAATTTGGTAATTAGTCTATCTCTTTCGAGTTGGCCTATTCTAATGTCTGGCGTTGCATGCTTTTACACAACAGTTTTGAAAATGCTGTTGTTAGCACAGTAATTAATTTATTACCGAAGGGCCGAGATGACTGGTGTGATCATGGGGGAATTATATAAAGTGCTAAAAAGGCACTGTCATGCTTGAATAACGACGTGGAATGTTAGTTGTTTTGGTTTGTAAACATGATATTTGACACGTTTTGAAGGAACTCCTTTTCTTGATTTCCTAAGGTGGAATGACATGGCCGCATATCGTCTCAAATTCTGACATAACGCCGAAAAATATCAATAACACGAGTATGTTAGCGTCATTGGAAATGTTTAAAATCATAGAGCTGTCAAGACTATGCTCCTAGAAAGTTTGAAAAAAATTCCAGCATTGATTTTGTTTCAAATCGGGAAAAAATGTATATACATGTACATAGGATGTACAGCATAACTGGTACTTACAGGGCCCTGAGCGTGGCAAGATCTATAACATATAACATGGACCGCCCTTGTTCTATCTGCATGAGTAAGTGGAACCACGATTTCGGCTGATACCATTCGATAGAAGGACATTTGTGTCACTCGTCCCCCGAATGTGGAACACTCTGCCGATAGGCTTAAAAACTGCCAATAATATTGAAAGTTTTAAAACCTTACTCATCAAGACATTCCTCTTTGAACGACACTTCAATGTTTGACTATTTCTGAGCGGTGATGATCTCATGATAAAAAAGTGACTTTTTTGTCAAGCACTTTTGAACTTTGGTCACTTCTCAGTTGAAAGGGCGCTGTATCAAATGTTATTTATCATATGATATCTGTACAGTTCCATACCTTACAATGTACATGTACTCATTGATTGGCCAATTTGATACATAGATAATGCTCATTGCTATAATTTGATAATAAATAGTTACATAAGCTTTGAAATTGTCGGAGTTATTGCTCATCTATCATGTCCATTCCGTGGCAAGTATCGAAATTATATATAATAAGTGATCACGAGTTGAGAGTATATACATAATTATAAACAATTCCTTGAAACGATATATCATTCGCCAGTCCAATCAAACATCAAACATCACATCATCTCATATTTAATTTCTATCTCAGAAAGCTTTGTTCAAAAGACCATAGAGATTTAATCTGACCATTTGCAATGTTCACGATGGGCGGGTTTTACCAGGCAGCCGGTCTCATCACGAGGAGGGCAATCTGATGACATCTAGTTACAACATTTAAGCCATACCATCAAGAATCAGCGCGTTCAACGAAAAGCTATCCTATATCGCTAAATTTCATCTGGATCAACGAAGCTTTATTCCATACCGCCAGGAGTCATCGAGTTCAACGAGGCTTTATTCCATACCGCCAGGAGTCATCGGGTTCAACGAAGCTTTATTCCATACCGCCAGGAGTCATCGGGTTCAACGAAGCTTTATTCCATACCGCCAGGAGCCATCGGGTTCAACAAAGCTTTATTCCATACCGCCAGGAGTCATCGGGTTCAACGAAGCTTTATTCCATACCGCCAGGAGTCATCGGGTTCAACAAAGCTTTATTCCATACCGCCAGGAGCCATCGGGTTCAACAAAGCTTTATTCCATACCACCAGGAGTCATCGGGTTCAACGAACATTTAAGCCATACCACCAAGAATCATCGCGTTCAACGAAAATCTATGTCACATCGGCCAAGAGGCATCGGGTTCAACGAAACTTTATGCCATACCACCAGGAGTCATCACGTTTAAACGGACTTCAATTGGAGTAGAGAAAAATTATATTTGATATCAGGGTGGATATTGTGTACACTTATTACTCTATTTTCGAAGTTAACGCCGAGCCTTGTAGACATTTGATCGCAGTCTCAATGGCAATCATACCACTCGTGACACTTTTACTTCTCAAGTTTGGAGGTAAGTTATACATTGCGAGCATTTTCGAACATCTTACGAATTAAGTAGGTACTAAATATGAAAATTTGTTGGCATACTAGAATAACTATGTATGCATAATAACTGCGCTACGGCATTGTGAATCGGCCCAACGACATATTAGCGAGTTTCCGCATCGCTTACGATTACGATTACGATTACGATTTGTGTTTGACGTCATCGATTTTTGGTGCTACGTCGTCCCCAGCGAAATCGTCGATGGTAATTTCGTCTCGTTCTTACGAGGATTCCGGCTGATCTTCGTAAGTCGAAAAACGATTACATGGATTAGCGACAAGCCTATTTTCCACGCTACATATCAAATTCAAGGTGAAATATTCATTGAAGAATACTTCAGAACATATCTGTCAAACATAGGAACTGCATTTAATTTGATCAACGGCGATTTTGATCATGTTTTAGCGCCGACAAAAGTGCTGCCAGAGCATGAGAGCAGAGTATAGGGCCTATACTACAGTACACCAAGTCGTTGGTGTGAATGCGGAAACAAAATTTCTGGTTCATGCCGGTTTTTAGAGTATTACGATTACGACTTTGAAATCGTAATCGTAATCGTAATCGTAAGCGATGCGGAAACTCCCTATTAATTTTCCTGGACCACCAGTAATTACGAACGGCGTCCCCCTTTAAAGATGTGGTATTGTATTTGCCTGTGTTGCAAGGGGAACATATCGTGTTTCTGATCTAATTTCAGGTGCTCTCGGGTTGATGGTGGTAACGAATACCCTAAGTAATTCACGACCACGCCTCGGCGAAACGATAACGCTCAACTGTACTGTGTCGGGTGGAGCCGGCAGCGTTCTCGGGTGGTACATGTTCGCACATGATAGGAAAGAAACAATACATTTGTCGAACGATTGTTCTGTTGTTGCAAAGGAGTATAAATCAAGATTAACAAACACTAAATGTGATTCGAGTGATGATAACAATAATCACATTTTTCAATTAAGTAATGTTCGAATTTCGGACCGAGGGTTGTGGTACTGTCAAGCCGTTGTCAATATCAACTGGGCTCGATCACGTAAGCTTGAATTGACTGTTTTAGGTAAGTTAAAAACAACACTTATCATATCAAAGCAGCACTCAAATTTGCCCTTACTTCAGTTAAAAAATAATTCAGGCCTGGCCCAATACGCGGCCTACTGTCTTTAGCCAGCCGGCACCTTGGCCTCATTTCCCATTGTTCTCCTCTCATATCAAAGGGCTATCAGGCCAAATCTCTGTGGCATCAACCACCACGAGCCAGCTTTCACGGGGGTCGACTTTCCGAAACCAACAAGTGCAAATAAATGTATTAATGTCTTTGATCGTTCTTCTCTTGTTTTCCTCCTTTACCCAGGAACTAAAGTTATCAACCACCTTTGTTACGATGTTCCATTGTTAACCGTGCATGATACACTGTGCCTCGTTTTGACATTTTGACATTTTCCCCAAAAAAACCTCGGCGAGCTCTCTCGGTTATGGGCGATATTTTAGATCCGCCCTCACGGTGTATGCATTGGTGAGACAACCAATACCTCAAGTTCCTATAACCACACATAATATATTGGACTCATGTAAAATTGCATCCTCGCATATAACGGACAGGTCTTTCAACTCCAAAGTCCAAGTTTCAAGTCTCAGATGACGTGGCCTTTATGGCGGCCCTCTTACGCTTTCTATTAGGCTCTAGTAGGAATGATGAAGATGTTGATAAGCCGCCCAGTTGCCGACTACTGTCTCTTTCCTTGATTCCAGTTCCACCCCTCACCCCGACAGTCACAAATCCATCGCCAGTCAAAGTTGGAAAAACTGCAAAGTTCACCTGCAATGCCGAAAATGGAAGCGTCACGAAACCAGTCACGTACACGTGGACTAAAAATGGCGACACTGTGTCACCAGGGACCATTGAACCTGGTGCCCTGCTTTTCTCGCCCGTCAAGAAGAGTGATGCCGGGAAATATGTCTGTGTCGCGAAAAATGATGCTGGATCTATGACAAGCATTGAACAGGATTTCAGCGTTGTATCCTGTGAGTATTATTTGTGTATTCTCGGTCGTTAGGTGTATTTGCCGCATACCTCGCAGTAAATTCAGGCCTAGACAAATACACGGTCAATTGTCAACTTGGCCTGAATTCCCATCTTCTGTCTTGTCAAAAGATTAGCGGGGCAAAGCTTCTTATCATCAACCTCAATATTTTCCAACCGTTTATGACGTTGTAAGACATCGCCGCCTGGATAGCCGAATTGTCAGCAGTCTACCTAGCCCATTATACAGGATTGGCCAGAAAAAACGCAACCGGATACTTCCAATTCCAGTGGATTAAAACCATTGTAACCAGTGGATGGGGAAATTTCTAGAAAAAGAATCCAAGATCGGGTCTCAGATTAGGCTTTCCGATTGTGCAGTGCATCATGCATTGCCCTCTGGACACTTTCTTTTCACCCACAGATTCTCCTGGGATAGACCCAGTTGTGAAAATGAAGTATGACGTGGTAGGCGAGATTGGCAAGGAGGCATCATTCGAACTGTTCATCATCGCCGACCCGACTCCGGACACAACCGGTTACATCTGGTCCAAAGATGACGACATACTGTTGAACTCATCGCGAAAATATGAAATTATTTCTGGGCCCAGGTCGAGCAAGTTGATAATCAGAAACGTCAAATCCTCCGATTATGGGAACTACATGTGTTCTGTGAAAACGAGTGGATTTCAAGTGAAGGTCTTCAAGTTTAGGCTTATCAAAGCAGGTGAGTTCTATTGAGCTGTGGGTGGATTCCCCACGAAGCTGGGTATAGTCAATGTTACCCAACCGAAACACGCTGTGAAATATGGAGGAAAGCTGTAAATTAAACATGCGGAAAAGGTCTGAATGAGTTTTGAAGATTTGAACACGTTCAGGGGCCGACCCTAGTGTCTATTTTTGCACACACCTCGCTTAATATTGGTTGTTCGGACGAGAGACCAAGTGGAAACGTGTGGCAAAGAAAGCTGTTTTTCTTGCCCAAAGCAATCAATATGACACGCTCAAAACTTGGTGCGTCTAAGAAAAATCGATATCCGACCACTCCCATCTCAGGCGGGCGATTTTCAAGATGTCTCCCGTTGAAGTGAATTTTTCCCATTGCACCAACATAAAAATTCTTTTGGACACAGGTCGCGATCGTCAGTTACCTTGATCGGCTTTTTCGTCCCCAAGTTTTCGGTAGCAGATAGAGAACTATGAATGCTGGAATGCACGTACGCAATGTGTTACAAAACCACTCGTGAGAAGACATACATCGTAGGACCTTTTTTGCTGCAATCCTATAGTTTACATAAAATTTCTTACATTCTTACGTTTTTCCTTCATAGGTGTTGTTGATGTTAGCAGTCTGGCTGGAGTCGGAGTCAGGGCTGCCGTCATTGTAGCTATAGCCAGCGTCGGTGTGGCAATTGTTCTATGGTAAGCTATCTATAAATAAAGTCGGATACAAAAGCCTGTGGGTATAACGGTATGTTCGCTACATAAAGGGCATTTGCCAGATACGCAAGTACCACCTAGGGTCGAGGAAACTAACCATCTGTACAATAGGTCTTGGGAGTTAAAAACGGAGGCAAAAAGTGTCCATACTCGTGACCCCATGGTCACGGCTGTGATTCAAATATTACTGTACGAGGCGTATGTCGTTCCCCTCAAGCAGACGGTATTTTTTAAAGTGGTTGCAAATCTCAGTAAATAATAATATATGGCACGTCGGTCTCGACGTTTTCCGATGAATGCGTGATGCCTAAAACATGTAGTGTACTCGTTACAGTAAAAAGGCTTTAGATATATTGAACTAATGCATTATTGATTAATTGATTCCTAAGTCCGGCTGTCCCGAGGCTGTACCACCCTCTTGGAGGCTCGTCAGCTGTGATATCTAATATCTGATTTTGATTTTAATTAATTTAAAGCGAAGTTTCCCCAAGGAGTTCCCATTCTAAAGATAACACGGCGCCGCAGGTGTAATATGGCCTAAAGCTTGGCGGGTTATACCGACTTCACCTAACAAACGATGGCGTCGGTATGTGAACTCGACCCGCCAAAGGAAATTTCTCAGATCCAGTAAAACTGTTTTTACTTCCGTAGGAAACGTGCACTGGTACGTCGGAGAAAGAGGCAGAGTAGGCAACCTGCAAATGACACTGCATATTACGATGATACGAGGGTTGTATTCACAACACCCGGAGATATTTCTGCATATGACGATATGGGGAGTGATGAGTACGAAAGTTATGCTTCTCAGCCCGAAAGCGCGGCCGGCCAAAACCCCGCAGAGCCCAGGATTACGGGGCACCACGTTCCAGAACACGGAGTCCTTGGGGATGCGCCTGCGTCCTCAGATAAGGACGAGGCTGCTTACGACTATCTGCAAAATGACACCGTGAAGCTACATGAATGTGTTTTAGGTCAGAAAACGATTCCTGCTCCCAAGGTGAATCGGGCAGATCCGGAGTATACTGTCCCTTACGAACACATGCAAAGGAGGCCAGAGTCAAAATACACATACAACGACTCACCAATCCTCTCACAGGGACAGCCAGACCGAAGCAAGGCCAAGTGTGATTCGAGACAAGTCGATGGAGCCGAATATTTGACTCCAACTCGCTCGAGTGACAATGCGTCTCACGTTAAGGAGTCACCATATGCACATCTAGAGCCAATGGAAACGATACAGGATTTAGATTTCACACAGCTGAGTCCGGAACAATTGATCGAGGTCGATTTATAATTTCAAAGGAGGAACATGGCCGTGTTCGTTCGTGGTTGTGATGGTTGTGGTATTGAAACGACCAGGGTTTTTGTTCATCAAGATCATCTTCGTTTTCTAATGACAACACTACCCCTGACTTCCCCAGGTTTTTATGTATGATCCAGTAGTTTTGTGTGTGAAGATCATGCCTGAAAGTATAGTTTTCATTCAACTTGTTATGCTAACATTGTGAGAACCATCTTTGTTTACATATTTTAGATATCAATTGGTTCTGACCATTTGGAGCGTTTTGATTGGTTGAAAGTTTGCTACTCCAGTTGTAATTTCCTGGAAGTTCTCACTCATGTTTTTGGGAGTAAAGATAAATTCAGCACATTATAGATAGATTATGTTATTAAAAGCCAGGTACCTTGGGTAATATCAATTGTAGGATGTATTGAGCATATTTCTATAACCTTGTGTGTAGTTAGGAAACTTTATTGAGTGTTTTATCCGAGTCTTTCAACCACCTTTACTCTGGTTTTATAGAGTTTCGCAATGCATTGTGGGTAAGCATCTTATTTGCATGCTGCTTTTTAAATGGCAGCACCCCTTTATTTGATCTGATGAGACAAGACCACTAATGAATATTCATAGGTTGGAGGGTCGAGGCCTATCAATTAGACGAGTGCATGTTTTTTACTCTCAAGTACATATTTGGAGAGGTATTGAAAAAATATTTGCTGTGGCAAGTCTACAGATATAAAGAAATTATTTGATGAAAAAATTAATTTCGAATTTTGCTAATTGGGTAATAGGGGGCGTGTTTTGAGTTTTTTCTGCCAGTTGGCTGAAAACAGTGGAAATATCAAAGTCTGTCTAATTTGTCGATTATAAAAAAATTTCCGTGGTCAATCACCAATTTCCATCGCACCAGTTACTCGCAAGACTAACCCGTATATCATATCTGAATTTCAGTTTCACTACTTGACGCGTTCTTTGATGCGTCGCGGTCAAACATTGACAATTTAACTGCTAAAAGGCTTAAAAAATCAATTGTGGTCTTGTCTCTGATTGACTCACGCCGCGATTAGACGCGAATCCATCAACTTGATGACCATGCTGTGATGCCAAAAACCTTCTGCGGCGGATGTTCAACATGCAGCTAAAACTCCTGCGTATTTCTCCTGCTTACTAGCTCAGTGGATCACTGGGGAGCCAGGATTGCACAGGTATTTAGAAATCGGTATCGAGTATCTTTCCTAACGGGGGTCGACTCACGTGCTTTCTTTCATGGAAACACTTTTCATAACTGGTGGTTGCTCACAGAGTAAGTCTGCAAAAGGGCCCAGTTCGTATCAAATTGCCTAAAATATTGTAGCGTTATACTCGCGTATATCACTCCAATATTCCGAAAATTATAAAACCGAATTTCTCCCTTTTTAGAGTCTTGCAAGCTGCCATTCAAGTTCTTTGTTCTGCCATGCTGTTTTCGGGTCAAACTCCCTGTGCTTTGCACTTGTATCTCTACGTGTATTGTGATGATGTTATGATTGTGCCATGCTGTTTGATAATATGTATTCTCACCACTGTATCTTTGAATGACCTTTATGTAACCAGGTGTGAGTGGGGTGTTTTCTTGAGGATAAATGTGTATAATGACATTGAGTCTCGCTGTTAGTTCTTGGGCCCAGACTTTTGAATTTCATTGGAGTGATCTCTACTGGATTGTGCGCATTTAGAGGACCGTGCTCGTGATAGTGTGAACACCAATTGCGAAGCTTGGAGATTTGCCAGCCTGTAGTGTCAGGCTGCGAAATGCGAAGGCAAACAGGCGTGACCTCAGAGTGACGTTAATTTATTTACGAAGATATACATGTTACCAAAAGGCAACACTTTCGAAATGAAAGCAAAAGCTAAGTGATCTCTATGCGTGATTCGTCTGTTGTTACATTGTTCATTTGGCGACTTGCCGTCCCGCTGAAGCACATGATCATTGCAGCCATTGTAATTTGGTAATTAGTCTATCTCTTTCGAGTTGGCCTATTCTAATGTTTGGCGTTGCATGCTTTTACAGTTTTGAAAATGCTGTTGTTATCACAGTAATTAATTTATTACCGAAGGGCCGAGATGACTGATGTGATCATGGGGGAATTATATAAAGTGCTAAAAAGGCACTGTCATGCTTGAATAACGACGTGGAATGTTAGTTTTGTTGGTTTGTAAAGATGATATTTGACACGTTTTGAAGCAACTCCTTTTCTTGATTTCCTAAGGTGGAATGACATGGCCGCATATCGTCTCAAATTCTGACATAACGCCGAAAAATATCAATAATACGAGTATGTTAGCGTCATTGGAAATGTTTAAAATCATAGAGCTGTCAAGACTATGCTCCTAGAAAGTTTGAAAAAAATTCCAGCATTGATTTTGTTTCAAATCGGGAAAAAATGTATATACATGTACATAGAATGTACAGCATAACTGGTACTTACAGGGCCCTGAGCGTGGCAAGATCTATAACATATAACATGGACCGCCCTTGTTCTATCTGCATGAGTAAGTGGAACCACGATTTCGGCTGATACCATTCGATAGAAGGACATTTGTGTCACTCGTCCCCCGAATGTGGAACACTCTGCCGATAGGCTTAAAAACTGCCAATAATATCGAAAGTTTCAAAACCTCACTCATCAATACATTCCTCTTTGAACGACACTTCAATGTTTGACTATTTGTAAAACGTTGATTTCATGATAAAAAGGTGACTCTTTTGTCTAGCACTTTTGAACTTTGGTCACTTCTCAGTTGAAAGGGCGCTGTATCAAGTGTTATTTATCATATGATATCTGTACAATTCCATTCCTTACAATGTATACATGTACTCATTGATTGGCCAATTTGATACATAGATAATGCTCATTGCTATAATTTGATAATAAATAGTTACATAAGCTTTGAAATTGTCGGAATTATTGCTCATCTATCATGTCCATTCTGTGGCAAGTATGGAAATTATATATAATAAGTGATCACGAGTTGAGAGTATATACATAATTATAAACAATTCCTTGAAACGATATATTATTCGCCAGTCCAATCAAACATCACATCATCTCATCATCTCATATTTAATTTCTATCACGGAAAGCTTTGTTCAAAAGACCATAGAGATTTAATCTGACCATTTGCAATGTTCACGATGGGCGGGTTTTACCAGGCAGCCGGTCTCATCACGAGGAGGGCAATCTGATGACATCTAGTTACAACATTAAAGCCATACCACCAAAAATCAGCGCGTTCAACGAAAAGCTATCCTATATCGCTAAAGTTCATCTGGATCAACGAAGCTTTATTCCATACCGCCAGGAGTCATCGAGTTCAACGAGGCTTTATTCCATACCGCCAGGAGTCATCGGGTTCAACGAAGCTTTATTCCATACCGCCAGGAGTCATCGGGTTCAACGAAGCTTTATTCCATACCGCCAGGAGCCATCGGGTTCAACAAAGCTTTATTCCATACCACCAGGAGTCATCGGCTTCAACGAACATTTAAGCCATACCACCAAGAATCATCACGTTCAACGAAAATCTATGTCACATCGGCCAAGAGGCATCGGGTTCAACGAAACTTTATGCCATACCACCAGGAGTCATCACGTTTAAACGGACTTCAATTGGATTAGAGAAAAATTATATTTGATATCAGGGTGGATATTGTGTACACTTATTACTCTATTTTCGAAGTTAACGCCGAGCCATGTAGACATTTGATCGCAATCTCAATGGCAATCATACCACTCGTGACACTTTTACTTCTCAAGTTTGGAGGTAAGTTATACATTGCGAGCATTTTCGAACATCGTACGAATTAAGTAGGTACTAAATATGAAAATTTGTCTTGACATACTATTTTGGCGAAGTGCCATTTCCTCATGTGCTATAGTAATTGTAAACAAACGGACGCCATTTTAATAGAGGCTCATGGGAGTCATATAAAAAATAAATATTATAAAATTAATAAAACTACGCGAGATCACGGCCTCGCACTAGGTTTTTCTCTCTCTTTCTGCTAGGGCCCTGCAGGGAGCACACGGCCTTTTCGTTCTTCCCGGGTTTCCTGTGTTTTTATTTGTATTATTCGTCCTGGTTGGAATCCTGTGCCATGTTATACTGTTTTGAGGCGGTTCGTTGAAGGAAGTTGAAGTTTGAAGGTCCTGGTAGGATTATTCCGATAATTTCTCCTTTTAATTCCCAAAATTGACTGGGAGTCGGTAGGCCGTAGTCTTCGTCACTCCCCTTCGTAATGTCGTAATGACATACACTTAAATTGAGCCGCCATTTCGTTTGTGAGCTCATGTTTTGATTACGTTTCCAAACCTGTGTATTGGCATAATCGCTTTGTATGGGATTTCTCCCTTGCGTGTGTGCAAAATTGTGCTACACGCTAGCTCATGCATTCGTATAGTATTATACCTATTCTGGCCGGTTTCGTCGGCCTGTAGGTTTTGTCTTCGCATTTGTTGTGGACAGATTTTATATCGTTGACGTTTCATGCACTGTTCTGGTTTTCCAGTTAGTTGGGTAATCTTACTATTTATGTCATATATGCTTAGGTCTGGACTAATAATTATAGTCCTTCGTGATGGTGTGTTAGAATGTCCTGTGGTTACATATGTCATCGTTGGATGGGTCTTGATGCTCGGTTCTAGTCGTTGTTTCCGGGTTGAACGGAAGGGCCACCATTCTTTAAGCACCTAAATTGTAGGCGTGTTATATAAATTTGGTTGTTTTCTAGTTTACAGAACTAGGCGTTAATCGGTGACGTCATGTTCAAAATACATGTAGTGCATTCAAGCACTTCTAGCATTCTTCGTAGTAGACATTCGGTTCGGCCATTGTGGTTGAATTTGTAGTTGAATTTATTCGACTACTAGCAAATAGCATTCGTGTCTACACTGCTCGATAGCCGGAATTATAATTGGCATTCGGCGGTGAGAAATAAATCCGACGGCGGTTGTAATTCGAGAGAAAAAAAACGCATTGTAAAAAGAAAATGTTTCTATTATATTGAAAATAAACGCATGTCCTCTATGGACCACCGTAATTAACAAAATTATACTTAGCCCGCTTGTTGGTCAAGCGCGGAGTTTGAGAGGAACCCAGAACCTCTTCTAGATATTGCACCGCCCACGGGCTACCTTGCGGGCTAGCCACAGGGTGTGAAGCCAAGGGCGTAATGACATAGTCTCCAGGGCAGCTGATTGGTACTGGTATCAACGACCGTGAAGGGTGCTGCCATTTGAATTAGAAACAACAGCCATAACCAGGTGGGTCCAGTGTTTGTTCGAGTTCTACCGTCCCTGTTGTTTATTGGTATCCGAACCTTCGACAAAACACATACTATATACAAAATCTATGTATGCATGATAACTGCGCTACGGCATTGTGTATAACTACATTATATATTTCCTGGAACACCAGTAATTACGAACGGCGTCCCCCTTTAAAGATGTGTTATTGCATTTGCCTGTGTTGCAAGGGGAACATATCGTGTTTCTAATATAATTTCAGGTGCTCTCGGGTTGATGGCGGTAACGAATACCCTAAGTAATTCACGACCACGCCTCGGCGAAACGATAACGCTCAACTGTACTGTGTCGGGTGGAGCCGGCAGCGTTCTAGGGTGGTACGTGTTCGCACATGATAGGGAAGAAACAATACATTTGTCGAACGATTGTTCTGTTGTTGCAAAGGAGTATAAATCAAGATTAACAAACACTAAATGTGATTCGAGTGATGATAATTATAATCACATTTTTCAATTAAGTAATGTTCAAATTTCGGACCGAGGGTTGTGGTACTGTCAAGCCGTTGTCAATATCAACTGGGCTCGATCACGTAAGCTTGAATTGACTGTTTTAGGTAAGTTAAAAACAACACTTATCATATGAAAGCAGCACTCAAATTTGCCCTTACTTCAGTTAAAATAATTCAGGCCTGGCCCAATACGCGGCCTACTGTCTTTAGAAAGTCTTTGGCCTCATTTCCCATTGTTCTCCTCTCATATAAAAGGGCTATCAGGCCAAATCTCCGTGACATCAACCCCCACGAGCCAGCTTTCACGGGGGTCGATTTTCCGAAACCAACAAGTGCAAATAAATGTATTAATGTCTTTGATCGTTCTTCTCTTGTTTTCCTCCTTTACCCAGGAACTAAAGTTATCAACCACCTTTGTTACGATGTTCCATTGTTAACCGTGCATGATACACCGTGCCTCGTTTTGACATTTTGACATTTCCCCCAAAAAACCTCGGCGAGCTGTCTCGGTTATGGGCGATATTTTAGATCCGCCCTCACGGTGTATGTATTGGTGAGACAACCAATACCTCAAGTTCCTATAACCACACATAATATATTGGACTCATGTAAAATTGCATCCTCGCATATAACGGACAGGTCTTTCAACTCCAAAGTCCAAGTTTCAAGTCTCAGATGACGTGGCCTTTATGGCGGCCTTCTTACGCTTTCTATTAGGCTCTAGTAGGAATGATGAAGATGTTGATAAGCCGCCCAGTTGCCGACTACTGTCTCTTTCCTTGATTCCAGTTCCACCCCTCACCCCGACAGTCACAAATCCATCGCCAGTCAAAGTTGGAAAAACTGCAAAGTTCACCTGCAATGCCGAAAATGGAAGCGTCACGAAACCAGTCACGTACACGTGGACTAAAAATGGCGACACTGTGTCACCAGGGACCATTGAACCCGGTGCCCTGCTTTTCTCGCCCGTCAAGAAGAGTGATGCCGGGAAATATGTCTGTGTCGCGAAAAATGATGCTGGATCTATGACAAGCATTGAACAGGATTTCAGCGTTGTATCCTGTGAGTATTATTTGCGTATTCTCGGTCGTTAGGTGAATTTGCCGCATACCTCGCAGTAAATTCAGGCCTAGACAAATACACGGTCAATTGTCAACTTTGCCTGAATTCCCATCTTCTGTCTTCTCAAAAGATTAGCAGGGCAAAGCTTCTTATCATCAACCTCAATATTTTCCAACCGTTTATGACGTTGTAAGACATCGCCGCCTGGATAGCGGAATTGTCAGCAGTCTACCTAGCCCATTATACAGGATGGGCCAGAAAAAACGCAACCGGATACTTCCAATTCCAGTGGGTTAAAACCCTTGTAACCAGTGGATGGGGAAATTTCTAGAAAAAGAATCCAAGATCGGGTCTCAGATTAGGGTTTCCGATTGTGCAGTGCATCATTCATTGCCCTCTGAACACTTTCTTTTCACCCACAGATTCTCCTGGGATAGACCCAGATGTGAAAATGAAGTATGACGTGGTAGGCGAGATGGGCAAGGAGGCATCATTCGAACTGTTCATCATCGCCGACCCGACTCCGGACACAACCGGTTACATCTGGTCCAAAGATGACGGCATACTGTTGAACTCATCGCGAAAATATGAAATTATTTCTGGGCCCAGGTCGAGCAAGTTGATAATCAGAAACGTCAAATCCTCCGATTATGGGAACTACATGTGTTCTGTGAAAACGAGTAGATTTCAAGTGAAGGTCTTCAAGTTTAGGCTTATCAAAGCAGGTGAGTTCTATTGAGCTGTGGGTGGATTCCCCACGAAGCTGGGTATAGTCAATGTTACCCAACCGAAACACGCTGTGAAATATGGAGGAAAGCTGTAAATTAAACATGCGGAAAAGGTCTGAATGAGTTCGGAAGATTTGAACACGTTCAGGGGCCGACCCTAGTGTCTATTTTTGCACACACCTCGCTTAATATTGGTTGTTTGGACGAGAGACCAAGTGGAAACGTGTGGCCAAAGGAAGCTGTTTTTCTTTCCAAAAAGCAGTCAATATGACACGCTCAAAACTTGGTGCGTCCAAGAAAAATCGATATCCGACCACTCCCATCTCAGGCGGGCCATTTTCAGGATGTCTCCCGTTAAAGTGAATTTTTCCCATTGCACCAACATAAAAATTCTTTTGGACACAGGTCGCGATCGTCAGTTACCTTGATCGGCTTTTTCGTCCCCAGGTTTTCGGTAACAGATAGAGAACTATGAATGCTGGAATGCACGTACGCAATGTGTTACAAAACCACTCGTGAGAAGACATACATCGTAGGACCTTTTTTGCTGCAATCCTATAGTTTACATAAAATTTCTTACATATCGTTTTTCCTTCACAGGTGTTGTTGATGTTAGCGGTCTGGTTGGAGTCGGAGTCAGAGCTGCAGTCATTGTAGCTATAGCCAGCGTCGGTGTGGCAATTGTTCTATGGTAAGCTATCTATAAATAAAGTCGGATACAAAAGCCTGTGGGTATAACGGTATGTTCGCTACATAAAGGGCATTTGCCAGATACGCAAGTACCACCTAGGGTCGAGGAATTTAACCAGCTGTACAATAGGTCTTCGCGGTTAACGACGGAGGCAAAAAGTATCCATACTGGTGACCCCGTGGTCACGGTTGTGATCCAAATATTACTGTACGGACGGTATTTTTAAAGTGGTTGCAAATCTCAGTAAATAATAATATATAGCACGTCGGTCTAGACGTTTTCCGATGAATGCGTGATGCCTAAAACATGTAGTGTACTCGTTACAGTAAAAAGGCTTTATTTATTTATTTATTTATTTAATCGTACATAATAGTACATTCAACAGAGTGCAGTGCTGTATTGTGCAGTGAGAAAAATAAATAGATGGAAGAACATTTTAAAAACAAGTTAGAAACAGGCAGCAAATGCCACAACTAATTACCAGTGATACTCAATTGAACTTGTTTATACAGATATTATATTGGCCATCAACAAATTATTCAGTCTCAGGTGTCTGTAAAATTTAGTTTACACATAAATCATTTAATATAGTATTAATCTCATCAAGATTAAAGAAATTGCGGTCTCTATTGTCTCTCGAACTTATCATATCTCTGATGACATTTGCCTTGTCTCTTAGAATGACTGTTGCATCATTTAAAAAAACAGTTTTATTTATAGAAATCTGTGTAACATCATATTTTGTAACACCCGCTTTTGCCCACACGGTATTGATGTTGTTAGCGACCTGTGAATTACTACCCTTAAGGGCCAACTGACCAATAATTCTTAGCAATGGGTTAGTGCTTCTTGCTATCCCACCAATGAATTTTAAGAAGCGCGTATGGAGTTGCAGTTCTGGGGGTAGGTCTTCACAGATGAGTGGGAGCAGATTAGAGTGTGTCAAATAGGACACATTATATAATTTCCTGACACATGTCCTCCAGGCGACGCAGAATCGATCAAGTTTTCTGGGGGTAATATATAGTGCCATTGCGAATGATTTGAATAACTTGTATTTTGTTACTGAGTGGCAATGTCCAAATTGAGCAACCAAAGTATTTACTCTAGAATACAAAACGTTGATGGCATTTTCAAGGTTTTTTCCATCACTATTCTCTCCAACAATATGACCAAGGTGAGTGGCCTTTAGATATATTGAACTAATGCATTAATTGATTAATTGATTCCTAAGTCCGGCTGTCCCGAGGCTGTACCACCCTCTTGGAAGCTCGTCAGCTGTGATATCTGCTTTTGATTTTAGTTAATTTAACGCGGAGTTTCCCCAAGGAGTTCCCGTTCTAAAGATAACTCGGCGCCGCAGGCGTAATATGGCCTAAAGCATGGCGGGTAATACCGACTTTACCTTATAAACGATGGCGTCGGTATGTGCAATCGACCCGCCAAAGGAAATATGTCAGATCTAGTAAAACTGTTTTTACTTCCGTAGGAAACGTGCACTGGTACGTCGGAGAAAGAGGCAGAGTAGACAACCCGCAAATGACACTGCAGATTACGATGATACGAGGGTTGTATTCACAACCCCCGGAAATATTTCTGTAAATGACGATATGGGGAGTGATGAGTACGAAAGTTATGCTTCTCAGCCCGAAAGCGCGGCCGGCCAAAACCCCGCAGAGCCCAGGATTACGGGGCACCACGTTCAAGAACACGGAGTCCTTGGGGATGCGCCTGCGTCCTCAGATAAGGACGAGGCTGCTTACGACTATCTGCAAAATTACACCGTGAAGCTACATGAATGTGTTTTAGGTCAGAAAACGATTCCTGCTCCCAAGGTGAATCGGGCAGATCCGGAGTATACTGTCCCTTACGAACACATGCAAAGGAGGCCAGAGTCAAAATACACATACAACGACTCACCAATCCTCTCACAGGGACAGCCAGACCGAAGCAAGGCCAAGTGTGATTCGAGACAAGTCGATGGAGCCGAATATTTGACTCCAACTCGCTCGAGTGACAATGCGTCTCACGTTAAGGAGTCACCATATGCACATCTAGAGCCAATGGAAACGATACAGTATTTAGATTTCACACAGCTGAGTCCGGAACAATTGATCGAGGTCGATTTATAATTTCAAAGGAGGAACATGGCCGTGTTCGTTCGTGGTTGTGATGGTTGTGGTATTGAAACGACCAGGGTTTTTGTTCATCAAGATCATCTTCGTTTTCTAATGACAACACTACCCCTGACTTCCCCAGGTTTTTATGTATGATCCAGTAGTTTTGTGTGTGAAGATCATGCCTGAAAGTATAGTTTTCATTCAACTTGTTATGCTAACATTGTGAGAACCATCTTTGTTTACATATTTTAGATATCAATTGGTTCTGACCATTTGGAGCGTTTTGATTGGTTGAAAGTTTGCTACTCCAGTTGTAATTTCCTGGAAGTTCTCACTCATGTTTTTGGGAGTAAAGATAAATTCAGCACATTATAGATAGATTATGTTATTAAAAGCCAGGTACCTTGGGTAATATCAATTGTAGGATGTATTGAGCATATTTCTATAACCTTGTGTGTAGTTAGGAAACTTTATTGAGTGTTTTATCCGAGTCTTTCAACCACCTTTACTCTGGTTTTATAGAGTTTCGCAATGCATTGTGGGTAAGCATCTTATTTGCATGCTGCTTTTTAAATGGCAGCACCCCTTTATTTGATCTGATGAGACAAGACCACTAATGAATATTCATAGGTTGGAGGGTCGAGGCCTATCAATTAGACGAGTGCATGTTTTTTACTCTCAAGTACATATTTGGAGAGGTATTGAAAAAATATTTGCTGTGGCAAGTCTACAGATATAAAGAAATTATTTGATGAAAAAATTAATTTCGAATTTTGCTAATTGGGTAATAGGGGGCGTGTTTTGAGTTTTTTCTGCCAGTTGGCTGAAAACAGTGGAAATATCAAAGTCTGTCTAATTTGTCGATTATAAAAAAATTTCCGTGGTCAATCACCAATTTCCATCGCACCAGTTACTCGCAAGACTAACCCGTATATCATATCCGAATTTCAGTTTCACTACTTGACGCGTTCTTTGATGCGTCGCGGTCAAACATTAACAATTTAACTGCTAAAAGGCTTAAAAAATCAATTGTGGTCTTGTCTCTGATTGACTTACGCCGCGATTAGACGCGAATCCATCAACTTGATGACCATGCTGTGATGCCAAAAACCTTCTGCGGCGGATGTTCAACATGCAGCTAAAACTCCTGCGTATTTCTCCTGCTTACTAGCTCAGTGGATCACTGGGGAGCCAGTATTGCACAGGTATTTAGAAATCGGTATCGAGTATCTTTCCTAACGGGGGTCGACTCACGTGCTTTCTTTCATGGAAACACTTTTCATAACTGGTGGTTGCTCACAGAGTAAGTCTGCAAAAGGGCCCAGTTCGTATCAAATTGCCTAAAATATTGTAGCGTTATACTCGCGTATATCACTCCAATATTCCGAAAATTATAAAACCGAATTTCTCCCTTTTTAGAGTCTTGCAAGCTGCCATTCAAGTTCTTTGTTCTGCCATGCTGTTTTCGGGTCAAACTCCCTGTGCTTTGCACTTGTATCTCTACGTGTATTGTGATGATGTTATGATTGTGCCATGCTGTTTGATAATATGTATTCTCACCACTGTATCTTTGAATGACCTTTATGTAACCAGGTGTGAGTGGGGTGTTTTCTTGAGGATAAATGTGTATAATGACATTGAGTCTCGCTGTTAGTTCTTGGGCCCAGACTTTTGAATTTCATTGGAGTGATCTCTACTGGATTGTGCGCATTTAGAGGACCGTGCTCGTGATAGTGTGAACACCAATTGCGAAGCTTGGAGATTTGCCAGCCTGTAGTGTCAGGCTGCGAAATGCGAAGGCAAACAGGCGTGACCTCAGAGTGACGTTAATTTATTTACGAAGATATACATGTTACCAAAAGGCAACACTTTCGAAATGAAAGGAAAAGCTAAGTGATCTCTATGCGTGATTCGTCTGTTGTTACATTGTTCATTTGGCGACTTGCCGTCCCGCTGAAGCACATGATCATTGCAGCCATTGTAATTTGGTAATTAGTCTATCTCTTTCGAGTTGGCCTATTCTAATGTTTGGCGTTGCATGCTTTTACAGTTTTGAAAATGCTGTTGTTATCACAGTAATTAATTTATTACCGAAGGGCCGAGATGACTGGTGTGATCATGGGGGAATTATATAAAGTGCTAAAAAGGCACTGTCATGCTTGAATAACGACGTGGAATGTTAGTTTTGTTGGTTTGTAAACATGATATTTGACACGTTTTGAAGCAACTCCTTTTCTTGATTTCCTAAGGTGGAATGACATGGCCGCATATCGTCTCAAATTCTGACATAACGCCGAAAAATATCAATAATACGAGTATGTAGGCGTCATTGGAAATGTTTAAAATCATAGAGCTGTCAAGACTATGCTCCTAGAAAGTTTGAAAAAAATTCCAGCATTGATTTTGTTTCAAATCGGGAAAAAATGTATATACATGTACATAGAATGTACAGCATAACTGGTACTTACAGGGCCCTGAGCGTGGCAAGATCTATAACATATAACATGGACCGCCCTTGTTCTATCTGCATGAGTAAGTGGAACCACGATTTCGGCTGATACCATTCGATAGAAGGACATTTGTGTCACTCGTCCCCCGAATGTGGAACACTCTGCCGATAGGCTTAAAAACTGCCAATAATATCGAAAGTTTCAAAACCTCACTCATCAATACATTCCTCTTTGAACGACACTTCAATGTTTGACTACGTATTTGTAAAACGTTGATTTCATGATAAAAAGGTGACTCTTTTGTCAAGCACTTTTGAACTTTGGTCACTTCTCAGTTGAAAGGGCGCTGTATCAAGTGTTATTTATCATATGATATCTGTACAATTCCATTCCTTACAATGTATACTTGTACTCATTGATTGGCCAATTTGATACATAGATAATGCTCATTGCTATAATTTGATAATAAATAGTTACATAAGCTTTGAAATTGTCGGAATTATTGCTCATCTATCATGTCCATTCTGTGGCAAGTATGGAAATTATATATAATAAGTGATCACGAGTTGAGAGTATATACATAATTATAAACAATTCCTTGAAACGATATATTATTCGCCAGTCCAATCAAACATCACATCATCTCATCATCTCATATTTAATTTCTATCACGGAAAGCTTTGTTCAAAAGACCATAGAGATTTAATCTGACCATTTGCAATGTTCACGATGGGCGGATTTTACCAGGCAGCCGGTCTCATCACGAGGAGGGCAATCTGATGACATCTAGTTACAACATTTAAGCCATACCACCAAGAATCAGCGCGTTCAACGAAAAGCTATCCTATATCGCTAAAGCTCATCTGGATCAACGAAGCTTTATTCCATACCGCCAGGAGTCATCGAGTTCAACAAAGCTTTATTCCATACCGCCAGGAGCCATCGAGTTCAACAAAGCTTTATTCCATACCACCAGGAGTCAGCGGGTTCAACGAACATTTAAGCCATACCACCAAGAATCATCGCGTTCAACGAAAATCTATGTCACATCGGCCAAGAGGCATCGGGTTCAACGAAACTTTATGCCATACCACCAGGAGTCATCACGTTTAAACGGACTTCAATCGGAGTAGAGAAAAATTATATTCGATATCAGGGTGGATATTGTGTACGCTTATTACTCTATGTTCGAAGTTAACGCCGAGCCATGTAGACATTTGATCGCAGTCTCAATGGCAATCATACCACTCCTGACACTTTTACTTCTCAAGTTTGGAGGTAAGTAATATATTGCGAGCATTTTCGAACAACCTACAAATTCAGCAGGTACAAAATATGAAAATTTGTTGACATACTAGTATAACCATGTATGCATAATAACTGCGCTACGGCATTGTGAATCGTCCCAACTACATATCAATTTTCCTTGACCACCAGTTATTACGAACAGCGTCCCCCTTTAAATATGTGGTGTTGTATTTGCCTGTGTTGTATTTGCCTGTATTTGCCTGTGTTGGGGAACATATCGTGTTTCTTATCTAATTTCAGGTGCTCTCGGGTTGATGGTGGTAACAAATACCCTAAGTAATTCACGACCACGCCTCGGCGAAACGATAACGCTCAACTGTACTGTGTCGTGTGGAGCCGGCAGCGTTATCGGGTGGTACATGTTCGCACATGATAGGAATGAAACAATACATTTGTCGAACGATTGTTCTGTTGTTGCAAAGGAGTATAAATCAAGATTAACAAACACTAAATGTGATTCGAGTGATGATAACTATAATCACATTTTTCAATTAAGTAATGTTCGAATTTCGGACCGAGGGTTGTGGTACTGTCAAGCCGTTGTCAATATCAACTGGGCTCGATCACGTAAGCTTGAATTGACTGTTTTAGGTAAGTTAAAAACAACACTTCTCATATCAAAGCAGCACTCAAATTTGCCCTTACTTCAGTTAAAATAATTCAGGCCTGGCCCAATACGCGGTCTACTGTCTTTAGCCAGCTGGCACCTTGGCCTCATTTCCCATTGTTCTCCTGTCATATCAAAGGGCTATCAGGCCAAATCTCCGTGGCATCAAACCCCCCCCCCCCCCACGAGCCAGCTTTCAAGGGGGTCGATTTGCTGAAACCACCCTCTTACGCTTTCTGTTGGGCTCTAGTAGGAATGATGAAGATGTTGATAAGCCGCCCAGTTGCCGACTACTGTCTCTTTCCTTGATTCCAGTTCCACCCCTCACCCCGACAGTCACAAATCCATCGCCAGTCAAAGTTGGAAAACTTCATACTAAGTTCAATTTACCCGCACAGTGCGATTTTTCTTATGCGCGAATGAAGTCTGTATGTGCTTAAAAACTAGGCTCTAAAATAAAAACGGGCGATCTTGGTATCATTCCTATCCTAGAAAGATTCCTTATCCCCTGATATCAATGGTTTGAACCCCTTGCTAGTGGAAGTATCCGGTTGCGTTTTTTTTTTCTCTCCAAAAATCCTCGATCCACTACACTGTGTATCGAGCCTATGTGCTACCTCGAAAAAAGCGACGGGAATTCCAGCCCAAACGCATTTAAGCATAAGCCATGATAAAAAACAAGAAAAACCCTCGGTGTAAAAATAGCTTGACGTCACGAGGCTAGCCAGCCAATCAGGCAATTGTTTCGTCAATCATTTTGCACTTCATACACTGCGTACAATCACACGTGTTCGTCATTCCTGCCGTATCATGTAGCCTTGCGCAAATAGTGCAACCAAATTGTTTTAAAAAGGCATGATATTGCTCAAAATTCTTGAAATCGGCCAAGTCAAGCAATGAGATGGCGCAGTGATACACTATTACTACCGGTACTCTGCTATCTGTCACGTAAAAAACCGTTGTCGCTGCTCTTGGCTCTTGGCTCTTGGCTCTCAGATTAGAGTGTCCCATTGTGCAGTGCATCCGATTATGCGAACTACACGTGCTCTGTGAAAACGAGTGGATTTCAAGTGAAGGTCTTCAAGTTTAGGCTTATTAAAGCAGGTGAGTTCTATTGAGCTGTGGGTTGATTCCCAACGAAGCTGGGTATACTCAATTTTACCCAACCGAAACACGCTGTGAAATATGGAGGAAAGCCGTAACTTATACATGCGGAAAAGGTCTGAATGAGTTCTGAAGATTGGAACACGTTCAGGGGCCGACCCTAGTGTCTATTTTTGCACACACCTCGCTTAATATTGATTGTTTGGACGAGAGACCAAGTGGAAACGTGTGGCCAAAGAAAACTGTTTTCCTTGCCCAAAAGCAGTCAATATGACACACCCCAAACTTGCTGCGTCTGAGAAAAATCGATATCCGACCACAGTCATCTCAGGCGGGCTATTTTCAAGATGTCTCCCATTAATGTCCAGCCTCGTTTTGGTATCACATTGGGTGGAACTGACATTTCCCCCCAAAAACCTCGGCGAGCAGTCTCGGTTATGGCCGATATTTTAGATTCACCCTCACGGTGTATGCATTGGTGAGACAACCAATACCTCCAGTTCCTATAACCCCACATAATATATTGGACTCATGTAGAAGTGCATCCTCGCATATAACGGACAGGTCTTTCCACTCCCAAGTCCAAGTTTTTGAGTATCAGATGACGAGACCCTTATTGCCGCCCTCTTACGCTTTCTATTAGGCTCTAGTAGGAATGATGAAGATGTTGATAAGCCGCCCAGTTGCCGACTACTGTCTCTTTCCTTGATTCCAGTTCCACCCCTCACCCCGACAGTCACAAATCCATCGCCTGTCAAAGTTGGAAAAACTGCAAAGTTCACCTGCAATGCCGAAAATGGAAGCGTCACGAAACCAGTCACGTACACGTGGACTAAAAATGGCGACACTGTGTCACCAGGGACCATTGAACCTGGTGCCCTGCTTTTCTCGCCCGCCAAGAAGAGTGATGCCGGGAAATATGTCTGTGTCGCGAAAAATGTTGCTGGATCTATGACAAGCATTGAACAGGATTTCGTTGTATACTGTGAGTAATCTTTGTGTATTCTCGGTCGTTAGGTGTGTTTGCCGCATACCACGCAGTAAATTCAGGCCTAGACAAATACACAGTCAATTGTCTCTAAAAGAAGTCAACAAGGCCTAAATTCCCATTGTTCTTCTGTCTTATCAATGGGTTATCAGGGCAAACCTTGTTATCATCGACCCCCATGAAACACCTTACAGGGTGTCGATAAGCCTAAACCAGCAAGGCATTCAACGTAATGATAGGATTGGCTACAGGCAATTTAAAGGACGATTCAGTCAACGATCCAGACCAGGAATATGTACATGTGTAATTGATATCAGTTCCCGTGTTATCTGATGCGTCGGTTTGGTTTACGCTGAGTGGCATATCTGCTGCAAGCAGGCCAGACTCTAATTAGGACACGCTCAATATAGCCATTCCGTGATGGAGAGGCATCCGTGATTGACTGGATAGCAATCCAAAAGAAACAAACCCAAGCATGTTGTCTGTTGGAAAACTAACTAGCTACTAGCTCATGCTGACCACATGGGCTCCATCCACCCATGGGTGAAAGATAAAAAATTTCATGAATATTATAAACCTATGGGGCTATGCTAACTAATCTAAGTGGACATTTGGGATATATTATCAATTAGGTATATGTACTAGTAACTTCAAACTCTACAATGAACTAACTTAACTAATGGTGAAAATGCCATAGCAACCACTACACCAATGCCTAACTGACACATGCATACTAGTGCAGGGTATACAGGATGTGCATCAAGGAAGTAGGTCATGTCCTGGATTTTTAACTCTGATTTGCAAAATGAGCACCAACAAAGTACTGATTTTACATCATGTGTGGTATATTTCAGTTTAAGATGACTATATTTTGATACGTTAGGACATTATGTACCCATGGATATCATACATCAACTGTCTTGAACTCTAAGCCTCACAGAACATGGCACCCGACATGTGTCTCTCAGCATGTTTGACCCCATCTATCAAGCCACTGTTTATTTGAAGATTTCTCAGAACTATTTTAATTTCAAGCCATCAGACCGCTTGCATCTGAAAGAAGGCATCATTATGTGCCAAAATGTGCATAGATACTGAGCTAATTGGCTGAGACCACGCTAAGACGACAGCTTTTTTCTGTTGATTGGCATTTTAGAACCCTGCCCCTCATGACTTTAACCAATAATATAGCAGAGACCAGTTGAGATATGAAATCAAAATTTTGCATACCATTAGTCAAGATATCAAGAGAGAGGCCTAGTGGATTTTTCACCCTCAAGGCTCTTTAAGCCTCCCAGAACACTGACGTCACGAGGCTAGCCAGCCAATAAGGCCATTGTTTCGTCAATCATTTTGCACTTCATACACTGCGTACAATCACACGTGTTCGTCATTCCTGCCGTATCATGTAGCCTTGCGCAAATAGTGCAATCAAACTGTTTTAAAAAGGCATGATATTGCTCAAAATTCTTGAAATCGGCCAAGTCAAGCAATGAGATGGCGCAGTGATACACTATTACTACCGGTACTCTGCTATCTGTCCCGTAAAAAACCGTTGTCGCTGCTCTTGGCTCTTGGCTCTTGGCTCTCAGATTAGAGTGTCCCATTGTGCAGTGCATCCGATTATGCGAACTACACGTGCTCTGTGAAAACGAGTGGATTTCAAGTGAAGGTCTTCAAGTTTAGGCTTATTAAAGCAGGTGAGTTCTATTGAGCTGTGGGTTGATCCCCAACGAAGCTGGGTATACTCAATTTTACCCAACTGAAACACGCTGTGAAATATGGAGGAAAGCTGTAACTTAAACATGCGGAAAAGGTCTGAATGAGTTCTGAAGATTGGAACACGTTCAGGGGCCGACCCTAGTGTCTATTTTTGCACACACCTCGCTTAATATTGATTGTTTGGACGAGAGACCAAGTGGAAACGTGTGGCCAAAGAAAACTGTTTTCCTTGCCCAAAAGCAGTCAATATGACACACCCCAAACTTGCTGCGTCTGAGAAAAATCGATATCCGACCACAGTCATCTCAGGCGGGCTATTTTCAAGATGTCTCCCATTAATGTCCAGCCTCGTTTTGGTATCACATTGGATGGAACTGACATTTCCCCCCAAAAACCTCGGCGAGCTGTCTCGGTTATGGGCGATATTTTAGATCCGCCCTCACGGTGTATGCATTGGTGAGACAACCAATACCTCAAGTTCCTATAACCCCACATAATATATTGGACTCATGTAAAATTGCATCCTCGCATATAACGGACAGGTCTTTCAACTCCAAAGTCCAAGTTTCAAGTCTCAGATGACGTGACCTTTATGGCCGCCCTCTAACGCTTTCTATTAGGCTCTAGTAGGAATGATGAAGATGTTGATAAGCCGCCCAGTTGCCGACTACTGTCTCTTTCCTTGATTCCAGTTCCACCCCTCACCCCGACAGTCACAAATCCATCGCCTGTCAAAGTTGGAAAAACTGCCAAGTTCACCTGCAATGCCGAAAATGAAAACGTCACGAAACCAGTCACGTACACGTGGACTAAAAATGGCGACACTGTGTCACCAGGGACCACTGAACCTGGTGCCCTGCTTTTTTCGCCCGTCAAGAAGAGTGATGCCGGGAAATATGTCTGTGTCGCGAAGAATGATGCTGGATCTATGACAAGCATTGAACAGGATTTCAGAGTTGTATCCTGTGAGTATTCGTTGTGTATTCTCGGTCATTACGTCTGTTTGCCGCATACCTCGCAGTAAATTCAGGCCTAGACAAATACACGGTCAATTGTCTCCAAACCTGGCCTGATTTCCCATCATCTGCCTTATCAAAAGGTTAGCAGGGCAATCACTATCATCAACCTCAATATTTTGCAACCGTTTATGACGTTGTAAGACATCGCCGCCTGGATAGCGGAATTGTCAGCAGTCTACCTAGCTCATTATACAGGGTGGTCCAGAAAAAACGCAATCGGATATTTTCACTACCAATGGATTAAAACCATTGTAACCAGTGGATTGGGAAATTTCTAGAATAAGAATGATAACAAGATCGACGTACCGATTCTGTTCAGCAAGGTTGGAGTCCCTTGGCCAGGTTCAATGCAGAAAAACAGAACGCTTCTGTTGTAGGTTACAAACATATCTGTGGTGTGCTGTGCCTGGCCATGACCTTTACTCAGTTGCAAATGGTCACCAGGAACCTTGTCAACGTTATCTCATATCAGTATCATTACCTAACATTTCATCCACCTACTTCATACTAAGTTCAATTTACTCGCACACTGCGATTTTTCTTATGCGCGAATGAAGTCTGTCTGTGCTTAAAAACTAGGCTCTAAAATAAAAACGGGCGATCTTGGTATCATTCCTATCCTAGAAAGATTCCTTATCCCCTGATATCAATGGTTTGAACCCCTTGGGAGTGGAAGTTGGTTGCATTTTTTTTTCTCCAAAAAGCCTCGATCCACTACACTGTATGTCGAGCCTATGTGCTACCTCGAAAAAAGCGACGGGAATTCCAGCCCAAACGCATTTAAGCATAAGCCATGATAAAAAACAAGAAAACCCCTCGGTGTAAAAATAGCTTGACGTCACGAGGCTAGCCAGCCAATCAGGCCATTGTTTCGTCAATCATTTTGCACTTCATACACTGCCTACAATCACACGTGTTCGTCATTCCTGCCGTATCATGTAGCCTTGCGCAAATAGTGCAATCAAATTGTTTTAAAAAGGCATGATATTGCTCAAAATTCTTGAAATCGGCCAAGTCAAGCAATGAGATGGCGCAGTGATACACTATTACTACCGGTACTCTGCTATCTGTCCTGTAAAAAACGGTTGTCGCTGCTCTTAGCTCTTGGCTCTTGGCTCTTGGCTCTCAGATTAGGGTGTCCCATTGTGCAGTGCATCCGATTATGCGAACTACACGTGCTCTGTGAAAACGAGTGGATTTCAAGTGAAGGTCTTCAAGTTTAGGCTTATCAAAGCAGGTGAGTTCTGTTGAGCTGTTGGTGGATTCCCCACGAATCTGGGTATACTCAATTTTACCCAACCGAAACACGCTGTGAAATATGGAGGGAAGCTGTAACTTAAACATGCGGAAAAGGTCTGAATGAGTTCTGAAGATTGGAACACGTTCAGGGGCCGACCCTAGTGTCTATTTTTGCACACACCTCGCTTAATATTGATTGTTTGGACGAGAGACCAAGTGGAAACGTGTGGCCAAAGAAAACTGTTTTCCTTGCCCAAAAGCAGTCAATATGACACACCCCAAACTTGCTGCGTCTGAGAAAAATCGATATCCGACCACAGTCATCTCAGGCGGGCTATTTTCAAGATGTCTCCCATTAATGTCCAGCCTCGTTTTGGTATCACATTGGGTGGAACTGACATTTCCCCCCAAAAACCTCGGCGAGCAGTCTCGGTTATGGCCGATATTTTAGATTCACCCTCACGGTGTATGCATTGGTGAGACAACCAATACCTCCAGTTCCTATAACCCCACATAATATATTGGACTCATGTAGAAGTGCATCCTCGCATATAACGGACAGGTCTTTCCACTCCCAAGTCCAAGTTTTTGAGTATCAGATGACGAGACCCTTATTGCCGCCCTCTTACGCTTTCTATTAGGCTCTAGTAGGAATGATGAAGATGTTGATAAGCCGCCCAGTTGCCGACTACTGTCTCTTTCCTTGATTCCAGTTCCACCCCTCACCCCGACAGTCACAAATCCATCGCCTGTCAAAGTTGGAAAAACTGCCAAGTTCACCTGCAATGCCGAAAATGAAAACGTCACGAAACCAGTCACGTACACGTGGACTAAAAATGGCGACACTGTGTCACCAGGGACCACTGAACCTGGTGCCCTGCTTTTTTCGCCCGTCAAGAAGAGTGATGCCGGGAAATATGTCTGTGTCGCGAAGAATGATGCTGGATCTATGACAAGCATTGAACAGGATTTCAGAGTTGTATCCTGTGAGTATTCGTTGTGTATTCTCGGTCATTACGTCTGTTTGCCGCATACCTCGCAGTAAATTCAGGCCTAGACAAATACACGGTCAATTGTCTCCAAACTTGGCCTGATTTCCCATCATCTGCCTTATCAAAAGGTTAGCAGGGCAATCACTATCATCAACCTCAATATTTTGCAACCGTTTATGACGTTGTAAGACATCGCCGCCTGGATAGCGGAATTGTCAGCAGTCTACCTAGCTCATTATACAGGGTGGTCCAGAAAAAACGCAATCGGATATTTTCACTACCAATGGATTAAAACCATTGTAACCAGTGGATTGGGAAATTTCTAGAATAAGAATGATAACAAGATCGACGTACCGATTCTGTTCAGCAAGGTTGGAGTCCCTTGGCCAGGTTCAATGCAGAAAAACAGAACGCTTCTGTTGTAGGTTACAAACATATCTGTGGTGTGCTGTGCCTGGCCATGACCTTTACTCAGTTGCAAATGGTCACCAGGAACCTTGTCAACGTTATCTCATATCAGTATCATTACCTAACATTTCATCCACCTACTTCATACTAAGTTCAATTTACTCGCACACTGCGATTTTTCTTATGCGCGAATGAAGTCTGTCTGTGCTTAAAAACTAGGCTCTAAAATAAAAACGGGCGATCTTGGTATCATTCCTATCCTAGAAAGATTCCTTATCCCCTGATATCAATGGTTTGAACCCCTTGGGAGTGGAAGTTGGTTGCATTTTTTTTTCTCCAAAAAGCCTCGATCCACTACACTGTATGTCGAGCCTATGTGCTACCTCGAAAAAAGCGACGGGAATTCCAGCCCAAACGCATTTAAGCATAAGCCATGATAAAAAACAAGAAAACCCCTCGATGTAAAAATAGCTTGACGTCACGAGGCTAGCCAGCCAATCAGGCCATTGTTTCGTCAATCATTTTGCACTTCATACACTGCCTACAATCACACGTGTTCGTCATTCCTGCCGTATCATGTAGCCTTGCGCAAATAGTGCAATCAAATTGTTTTAAAAAGGCATGATATTGCTCAAAATTCTTGAAATCGGCCAATTCAAGCAATGAGATGGCGCAGTGATACACTATTACTACCGGTACTCTGCTATCTGTCCTGTAAAAAACGGTTGTCGCTGCTCTTAGCTCTTGGCTCTTGGCTCTTGGCTCTCAGATTAGGGTGTCCCATTGTGCAGTGCATCCGATTATGCGAACTACACGTGCTCTGTGAAAACAAGTGGATTTCAAGTGAAGGTCTTCAAGTTTAGGCTTATCAAAGCAGGTGAGTTCTGTTGAGCTGTTGGTGGATTCCCCACGAATCTGGGTATACTCAATTTTACCCAACCGAAACACGCTGTGAAATAAGGAGGGAAGCTGTAACTTAAACATGCGGAAAAGGTCTGAATGAGTTCTGAAGATTGGAACACGTTCAGGGGCCGACCCTAGTGTCTATTTTTGCACACACCTCGCTTAATATTGATTGTTTGGACGAGAGACCAAGTGGAAACGTGTGGCCAAAGAAAACTGTTTTCCTTGCCCAAAAGCAGTCAATATGACACACCCCAAACTTGCTGCGTCTGAGAAAAATCGATATCCGACCACAGTCATCTCAGGCGGGCTATTTTCAAGATGTCTCCCATTAATGTCCAGCCTCGTTTTGGTATCACATTGGGTGGAACTGACATTTCCCCCCAAAAACCTCGGCGAGCAGTCTCGGTTATGGCCGATATTTTAGATTCACCCTCACGGTGTATGCATTGGTGAGACAACCAATACCTCCAGTTCCTATAACCCCACATAATATATTGGACTCATGTAGAAGTGCATCCTCGCATATAACGGACAGGTCTTTCCACTCCCAAGTCCAAGTTTTTGAGTATCAGATGACGAGACCCTTATTGCCGCCCTCTTACGCTTTCTATTAGGCTCTAGTAGGAATGATGAAGATGTTGATAAGCCGCCCAGTTGCCGACTACTGTCTCTTTCCTTGATTCCAGTTCCACCCCTCACCCCGACAGTCACAAATCCATCGCCTGTCAAAGTTGGAAAAACTGCAAAGTTCACCTGCAATGCCGAAAATGGAAGCGTCACGAAACCAGTCACGTACACGTGGACTAAAAATGGCGACACTGTGTCACCAGGGACCATTGAACCTGGTGCCCTGCTTTTCTCGCCCGCCAAGAAGAGTGATGCCGGGAAATATGTCTGTGTCGCGAAAAATGTTGCTGGATCTATGACAAGCATTGAACAGGATTTCGTTGTATACTGTGAGTAATCTTTGTGTATTCTCGGTCGTTAGGTGTGTTTGCCGCATACCACGCAGTAAATTCAGGCCTAGACAAATACACAGTCAGTTGTCTCTAAAAGAAGTCAACAAGGCCTAAATTCCCATTGTTCTTCTGTCTTATCAATGGGTTATCAGGGCAAACCTTGTTATCATCGACCCCCATGAAACACCTTACAGGGTGTCGATAAGCCTAAACCAGCAAGGCATTCAACGTAATGATAGGATTGGCTACAGGCAATTTAAAGGACGATTCAGTCAACGATCCAGACCAGGAATATGTAATTGATATCAGTTCCCGTGTTATCTGATGCGTCGGTTTGGTTTACGCTGAGTGGCATATCTGCTGCAAGCAGGCCAGACTCTAATTAGGACACGCTCAATATAGCCATTCCGTGATGGAGAGGCATCCGTGATTGACTGGATAGCAATCCAAAAGAAACAAACCCAAGCATGTTGTCTGTTGGAAAACTAACTAGCTACTAGCTCATGCTGACCACATGGGCTCCATCCACCCATGGGTGAAAGATAAAAAATTTCATGAATATTATAAACCTATGGGGCTATGCTAACTAATCTAAGTGGACATTTGGGATATATTATCAATTAGGTATATGTACTAGTAACTTCAAACTCTACAATGAACTAACTTAACTAATGGTGAAAATGCCATAGCAACCACTACACCAATGCCTAACTGACACATGCATACTAGTGCAGGGTATACAGGATGTGCATCAAGGAAGTAGGTCATGTCCTGGATTTTTAACTCTGATTTGCAAAATGAGCACCAACAAAGTACTGATTTTACATCATGTGTGGTATATTTCAGTTTAAGATGACTATATTTTGATACGTTAGGACATTATGTACCCATGGATATCATACATCAACTGTCTTGAACTCTAAGCCTCACAGAACATGGCACCCAACATGTGTCTCTCAGCATGTTTGACCCCATCTATCAAGCCACTGTTTATTTGAAGATTTCTCAGAACTATTTTAATTTCAAGCCATCAGACCGCTTGCATCTGAAAGAAGGCATCATTATGTGCCAAAATGTGCATAGATACTGAGCTAATTGGCTGAGACCACGCTAAGACGACAGCTTTTTTCTGTTGATTGGCATTTTAGAACCCTGCCCCTCATGACTTTAACCAATAATATAGCAGAGACCAGTTGAGATATGAAATCAAAATTTTGCATACCATTAGTCAAGATATCAAGAGAGAGGCCTAGTGGATTTTTCACCCTCAAGGCTCTTTAAGCCTCCCAGAACACTGACGTCACGAGGCTAGCCAGCCAATAAGGCCATTGTTTCGTCAATCATTTTGCACTTCATACACTGCGTACAATCACACGTGTTCGTCATTCCTGCCGTATCATGTAGCCTTGCGCAAATAGTGCAATCAAACTGTTTTAAAAAGGCATGATATTGCTCAAAATTCTTGAAATCGGCCAAGTCAAGCAATGAGATGGCGCAGTGATACACTATTACTACCGGTACTCTGCTATCTGTCCCGTAAAAAACCGTTGTCGCTGCTCTTGGCTCTTGGCTCTTGGCTCTCAGATTAGAGTGTCCCATTGTGCAGTGCATCCGATTATGCAAACTACACGTGCTCTGTGAAAACGAGTGGATTTCAAGTGAAGGTCTTCAAGTTTAGGCTTATTAAAGCAGGTGAGTTCTATTGAGCTGTGGGTTGATTCCCAACGAAGCTGGGTATACTCAATTTTACCCAACCGAAACACGCTTTAAAATATGGAGGAAAGCTGTAACTTAAACATGCGGAAAAGGTCTGAATGAGTTCTGAAGATTGGAACACGTTCAGGGGCCGACCCTAGTGTCTATTTTTGCACACACCTCGCTTAATATTGATTGTTTGGACGAGAGACCAAGTGGAAACGTGTGGCCAAAGAAAACTGTTTTCCTTGCCCAAAAGCAGTCAATATGACACACCCCAAACTTGCTGCGTCTGAGAAAAATCGATATCCGACCACAGTCATCTCAGGCGGGCTATTTTCAAGATGTCTCCCATTAATGTCCAGCCTCGTTTTGGTATCACATTGGATGGAACTGACATTTCCCCCCAAAAACCTCGGCGAGCTGTCTCGGTTATGGGCGATATTTTAGATCCGCCCTCACGGTGTATGCATTGGTGAGACAACCAATACCTCAAGTTCCTATAACCCCACATAATATATTGGACTCATGTAAAATTGCATCCTCGCATATAACGGACAGGTCTTTCAACTCCAAAGTCCAAGTTTCAAGTCTCAGATGACGTGACCTTTATGGCCGCCCTCTAACGCTTTCTATTAGGCTCTAGTAGGAATGATGAAGATGTTGATAAGCCGCCCAGTTGCCGACTACTGTCTCTTTCCTTGATTCCAGTTCCACCCCTCACCCCGACAGTCACAAATCCATCGCCTGTCAAAGTTGGAAAAACTGCCAAGTTCACCTGCAATGCCGAAAATGAAAACGTCACGAAACCAGTCACGTACACGTGGACTAAAAATGGCGACACTGTGTCACCAGGGACCACTGAACCTGGTGCCCTGCTTTTTTCGCCCGTCAAGAAGAGTGATGCCGGGAAATATGTCTGTGTCGCGAAGAATGATGCTGGATCTATGACAAGCATTGAACAGGATTTCAGAGTTGTATCCTGTGAGTATTCGTTGTGTATTCTCGGTCATTACGTCTGTTTGCCGCATACCTCGCAGTAAATTCAGGCCTAGACAAATACACGGTCAATTGTCTCCAAACTTGGCCTGATTTCCCATCATCTGCCTTATCAAAAGGTTAGCAGGGCAATCACTATCATCAACCTCAATATTTTGCAACCGTTTATGACGTTGTAAGACATCGCCGCCTGGATAGCGGAATTGTCAGCAGTCTGCCTAGCTCATTATACAGGGTGGTCCAGAAAAAACGCAATCGGATATTTTCACTACCAATGGATTAAAACCATTGTAACCAGTGGATTGGGAAATTTCTAGAATAAGAATGATAACAAGATCGACGTACCGATTCTGTTCAGCAAGGTTGGAGTCCCTTGGCCAGGTTCAATGCAGAAAAACAGAACGCTTCTGTTGTAGGTTACAAACATATCTGTGGTGTGCTGTGCCTGGCCATGACCTTTACTCAGTTGCAAATGGTCACCAGGAACCTTGTCAACGTTATCTCATATCAGTATCATTACCTAACATTTCATCCACCTACTTCATACTAAGTTCAATTTACTCGCACACTGCGATTTTTCTTATGCGCGAATGAAGTCTGTCTGTGCTTGAAAACTAGGCTCTAAAATAAAAACGGGCGATCTTGGTATCATTCCTATCCTAGAAAGATTCCTTATCCCCTGATATCAATGGTTTGAACCCCTTGGGAGTGGAAGTTGGTTGCATTTTTTTTTCTCCAAAAAGCCTCGATCCACTACACTGTATGTCGAGCCTATGTGCTACCTCGAAAAAAGCGACGGGAATTCCAGCCCAAACGCATTTAAGCATAAGCCATGATAAAAAACAAGAAAACCCCTCGGTGTAAAAATAGCTTGACGTCACGAGGCTAGCCAGCCAATCAGGCCATTGTTTCGTCAATCATTTTGCACTTCATACACTGCCTACAATCACACGTGTTCGTCATTCCTGCCGTATCATGTAGCCTTGCGCAAATAGTGCAATCAAATTGTTTTAAAAAGGCATGATATTGCTCAAAATTCTTGAAATCGGCCAATTCAAGCAATGAGATGGCGCAGTGATACACTATTACTACCGGTACTCTGCTATCTGTCCTGTAAAAAACGGTTGTCGCTGCTCTTAGCTCTTGGCTCTTGGCTTTTGGCTCTCAGATTAGGGTGTCCCATTGTGCAGTGCATCCGATTATGCGAACTGCACGTGCTCTGTGAAAACAAGTGGATTTCAAGTGAAGGTCTTCAAGTTTAGGCTTATCAAAGCAGGTGAGTTCTGTTGAGCTGTTGGTGGATTCCCCACGAATCTGGGTATACTCAATTTTACCCAACCGAAACACGCTGTGAAATATGGAGGGAAGCTGTAACTTAAACATGCGGAAAAGGTCTGAATGAGTTCTGAAGATTGGAACACGTTCAGGGGCCGACCCTAGTGTCTATTTTGCACACACCTCGCTTAATATTGGTTGTTTGGACGAGAGACCAAGTGGAAACGTGTGGCCAAAGAAAACTGTCTTCCTTGCCCAAAAGCAGTCAATATGACACGCCCCAAACTTGCTGCGTCTACGAAATATCGATATCCGACCACTCCCATCTCAGGCGGGTCATTTTCAAGATGTCTTCCATTAATGTGAGTATTTCCCATTGCGCCGACATAAAAATTCTTTTGGACACAGGTCGCGACCGTCTGTTACGTCTCGTACCTTGATTGGCTTTTTCGTCCCCAACGTTTCGGTAGCAGATAGAGAACTATATATGCTGGAATGCACGTACGCAATGTGTTACAAAACCACTCGTAAGAAGACATACATCGTAGGATTTTTTTTGGTGCCATCCAATATTTTACATAAAATTACCTATATATCGTCGTTGGTACTTTTTCCTTCATAGGTGTTATTGATGATGGCCTTCTGGTTGGAGTCGGAGTCGGAGCTGCAGTCATTGTAGCGATAGCCAGCGTCGGTTCGGTCATTGTTCTACGGTAAGCTATCTATAAATAAAGTCGGATACAAAAGCCTGTGGGTATAACGATATGTTCGCTACATAAAGGGCATTTGCCAGATACGCAAGTACCACCTAGGGTCGAGGAAACTAACCATCTGTACAATAGGTCTTCGCGGTTAACGACGGAGGCAAAAAGTGTCCATACTGGTGACCCCATGGTCACGGTTGTAATTCAGATATTACTGTACGAGGCGTATGTCGTTCCCCTCAAGCAGACGGTATTTTTTAAGTGGTTGCAAATCTCAGTGAATAATAATATATAGCAAGTCGGTCTAGACGTTTCCGATGAATGGGTGATGCCTAAATCATGTAGTGTACTCGTTACAGTAAAAAGGCTTTAGATATATAGAACTAATGCATTAATTGATTAATTGATTCCTAAGTCCGGCTGTCCCGAGGCTGTCCCACCCTCTTGGAAGCTCGTCAGCCGTGATATCTGATTGTGATTTTAATTAATTTAAAGCGGAGTTTCCCCAAGGAGTTCCCATTCTAAAGATAACTCGGCGCCACAGGTGTAATATGGCCTAAAGCTTGGCGGGTAATACCGACTTTACCTTATAAACGATGGCGTCGGTATGTGCAATCGACCCGCCAAAGGAAATTTGTAAGATCTAATAAAAGACTGTTTTTACTTCCGTAGGAAACATGCACTGGTACGTCGGAGAAAGAGGCAGAGCAGACAACCTGAAAAGGACACTGCAGATTACGATGATACGAGGGTTGAATTAACAACACTCGAGAAAATGTCTGTATATGACGATATCGGGAGTGATTAGTACGAAAGTTATGTTTCTCACTGGGCAACCCGTTCCAGAACATGGAGTACCTGGGAATGCGTCTGCGTCCTCAGATGAAGACGACGATGTTTAAGAATATGTGCACAGTTACACGACCTTGAAGCAACACGACTGTAGGTATTTCAGGTCAGAACACTATTCCTGCTCCGAAGGTGAATCGGGCGGATCCGTAGTATACTGTCCATTACGAACACATGCAAAGGAGGCCAGAGTCAATATACACATACAACGACTTACCAATCCTCTCACAGGGACAGCCAGACCGAAGCAAGGCCAAGAGTGATTCTAGAGAAGTCGATGGAGCCGAATATTTGACTCCAACTCGCTCGAGTGACAATGTGTCTCACGTTAATGAGTCACCATATGCACATCTAGAGCCAATGGAAACGATACAGTATTTAGATTTCAGACAGCTGAGTCCGGAACAATTGATAGAGGTCGATTTATAATTTTAAAGGAGGAACATGGCCGTGTTTGTTCGTGGTTGTGATGGTGGTGATACCAATACCGACGTACAGGTGGCGCCTGCATAACCTGATGTATATTTTTGCCATTATCGTTTTATATACTATCGTATTTTATACATGTATTGTAAGGCGTAAATATGAAAAATAGCGTATACTGGATTACTATATACAGTCGAAAAGAATCTGGCAACCCTGGTGGTGGAGAGGGACACCAGTTGGCACAACTTTCATGGCGACATAAGAGACACATGCTAATGATAAAGTGTTCCTTTATTTAAAATGTTCCGCGAAGCTTTTGTGTATACTTTCACATGTAATCTGCAGCACAGTCTACATAAGAATTATGTAAAATATGCCTCTATGCCGTGTTTGAATTATGGTGTTCATCAAATTTCAGTGTTTCCATACAACAGACAGATGGAGAAACAGTGACTTTTCAATAGGGGAAAACAGAGAAACACTTGTCAATCTATCTTTCAGCTTTCCCAAACAATGAGGGGAACACTCGGAAATACAAACACTCAACAACTGAAATAACAAGTTTGAAAATATCCGTAAAACATCGTTCGAACTGTCGGTCAGGAATCTTTAATTTGGAAATACTATTGAATATAAAACTGCGTCGCTCTCATCCAAATCGGGAGAAACACTCTCCGAGAAGAAGTCAACATTCGACAAGACACAGTGCTTGGAGACCCTGTTGTAGGAGAATGACATACAGGCTTCCTTCTTCTCGCAGTTCCAAGCGCAGTCGAGTTTAAACTGGTACTCCTGTTCTTCGAGGCGATACACGGCAGGGATGGTTCCATTCGCGTACTTCTTAAATGTTGAATCTTAAACAACGGACGGGTAGATATAAAATGAGAATGAAGAATGGAACGAAAACAGTGGATTATGTCAATCATATCTAATCGATTGAAAAAGGAAATAAACACATTACTGGTATATGTCTTGTTTGAATTGAAGTAACGAAGCATCAGTTCGTATCGTTGAACAATAATTGACGAAAGCCACCACGAACAGCACATCTAGGAACTACATCATTGGAAGATTGTTAGAGAGATTCTATTCATAGACAGATCTTGTGTAGCATTGTTTAATGATGGACAAAAAAGTGCATGTTGTATCGCCTAGGGCTAGAGCAGTCTGTTATGGGCGAGTAAAGACACTAAGAATATATCAGCCAAGCCGTATGTACACTCCGGACTCAGTGGACCGGCCTCGTATTGTCACTCATGTGAGTGACGATCAAGATGACGAGATGGACTGCCCTGGGAGTCTCTACGTACCCTGTGGCTTTGCGTTCTTCAAGCAGTACTTCTTTGCTCTGTGAATATCAACCTCGGACAAACTGGTGCTAAATAGCATGGCACAACTCATCTCGCCCAGTAGGTAGCTCGCCTCTGCCCCGCCGCGCTTCCCGAGCAATATTTCTGTCGATTGCGACTCGATGGTCCACCCACCGAAGCTTTGAATATCAGTCTTGTTATCTACAATGCCCAATAACCATTGCTGTTCCTTGTTGTAAGATACGCCAATGAAATGCCACGCGTTTTCCATGATTGGAAGGTTTTTGTCGAAATAGTTAGCTTGTCCTTCAAAAGGTGATCGCTTTGGTAGGTTGACGTATAAGTTATTGTAATCCCAGTTCCAGATGTGGAGACACCAGGGTTGAGAGGCGTGGACGTATTCCAAAAACGCAGCGGTGCTTTTCTCAGTTTTAACAAACGCTGTGAAAGTAAACGACCCATTTGCTCCAACATCCATGGAGCTGGAGTTTTCAATGCTCAGATAGGATGTTGAACGCCCATGGAACCGGTAGGCTGTATTTTCCTCACCCGTTGGACCCGTGGTGAGTGTGACGTCATGTGGTGTGGCGTCATTTCCGGTTCCGGACGTGTCTGTTCCACCCGAATCTGTGTTCATCATCCAAATTCCTACAGGATGTGGATCGAATGCAGCTGGAAACATAAAGGAGGGTATCAGTATCCATGAGATCGGCATTACCTTCAGAAAACTGAAGATAAATTCTTGTTGTATTTCGGCTTGAATTATTTCAACGTCGAAGTAAAGGCAAAAACACGTAATGACAGAGCCTTTTTAAAAATGAACTTACCTTTCGCCACGCAGGAAACAAAAGCCAAAATCAGCGGCAGCATATACATAGTATCTTTCATCTCGGTGCAAACACGTTTTTGCAGCGTACAATTCTATCTCCATCGTTCAAAGAATGCAAGGTTTATTTGCCCGACTGGCCTGATTTGTTTGTTAAAAATACCCAAGCCCATTACGTTACCGACAAGAGCAAATGCTATCGAAGCATTGTTTGTAGGTTTCGTCGGTACAAGGTTGGGATGTTTATATATCGCCAAGTTAACATGGTTGAGGCATTTACCAAGCCTCGTTGTGCAAGACCTGAAGTCTATATTTGATGACGTTGTTCCGTCCCAGCTTTCATTGGCCGCCGTTGCCCCCGACTGCCCAGGCTGGCCTCTTTCATTTTTATACAGCTTACTGGCTCTCCAGTCACACGAAAGTTTGTGACATGGTTAAGGTGATACATAAGAATATTTCGGTTTACATAATTCTATTTTAAACGACATCAATTTTTGTAATTTTATCCCCAAATTGAGTACGAATCTGTGGCCATAGCCATTTTCAGTCTTTACACTTACAGTGACGTCACAACACGGAAGCAAATAATGGCAGAGAGAATTTGCATGAATGTTATGTCAGCTTCGGACAATGGGCATAGACATAAACTATTACCAGTCTTATCATTCTAACCACACTTTGGAGCAAAGCATGGGGCATTGGATACATAATGTTATTGTTAGACATTGCATTAGTTGGTTTCCTGCATGGGAATTGAAAGTGTCTGTTATTTGAAATTTGTTTACCGTCATAATTGTCATAATTATCATTCGTCAGAAAACAAAACTATCAATTCTTGTTCAATAATTTCCAGTTTATACCATGGTTAGTTCCATTGGCAATGTAAACCATGTTGCGAAAGTCAACCAAAATAATATGTAAAGACATAAAACACGTTACATACACTTGGTAACGCGATGTAGATGGATATGTATCTTGATTATCGTCGCATGATCAATTTAGTTGAGGTATAAACGAGTTCAAAGTATTGATCAGTTGGTTAACGCCTGTCGACCCCCATGAAAGCTGTACATGGGGTCCATGTAACCAAGACATGCCGTGATAACCTTTTGGTAAAACAATTGGAATTTAGGCCGAGGTGCGAGCGGGCTTTGTTTAACGACAATAGACCGTGTAATAGGCCTGACAATTTACAACTGCGGAGTAAGGGCAATTCAGATTCGAGTGGGATGTTGCATTGGTGAGTCGGAAATTTGCGGTGTTGTGCACAGCTTGGAAAACCTCAAGAACCATCTCATGTAGTCAGCTTCATAAGTAACTGTCACCATGTTTACAGTCGAATTTGAATTACTGTAGTTACTGCTATACATCCGAAAGTGAGAACAAAGTGTTGCATGCTAATCTTTGTGCACACTTTTTGATGCATCACTGTTGAGCTACCCTCTCACACGAACTAGGTACTTGTTGTTGTTCGACTATCATCTCCAAACATATAATGTACTGTACAGTCCTTCCAACTGAATTATAACATTTTTAGCGTTTGCTTGAGGCGTAAGGGGTCGTTGAAGGATCACGTCTGTATCCAAACTCGTACAGTGACGAAATCTAACTTAAATTTCAGACAATGGAATTCATTGAATGCCGCCATCTTGGATATCGCTATCCTGAGATTCAGGTTTTTGATAATCTTCCGTCGTCTACGGCGTCACCAGTTCAGACTGTAAGTCTTATCAGAGCTAATAAGTGCCAGCTTCTTTCATTAAACGAACGGGCTTTTTTATCAATAAATAACAAAATAGGATCTTTGCAAATAAAATCTGACACTTTTTGGTGCGTTTTCAAGTGATTTTATGGAAAAGTATAAATACCGCGTAGTGCTGCAGTCATTTTCGCGGGCTACGTGGTGATGATGCCAGCGATGGCCAATTTGCAAATCGATTTTTTTTCCTTTTCCACATCCGCGGTACTCCTTTTCAAGATGGTGGCAACAACCTCGTACTAAAGGCGTTGTAAGGAACGAAATCAGCGCTTCTAGTGTCAAAATTAGACTATTTCGTCTCGGTTTCCCTCAGTAGTCCGTTGATTGAGACGTAATTAATTTGTTCCTTTTTAGAGGAACATCAGGTTTAATCTGTTGCCCTGGCATAGACTTTACAATGTGTATGCCAGGGCGTCTAACTACCACAACCAAGAGGACTTTTTTCCTGAGACTTGTGCTCACTAGCGACAATACATGTCTTTAACGACGTTACATGTACGTCATGAAGGGCACGTATAACCAAGTGTACAACCAAAGCTACACGCGAATCCTTCACAATCGCAGTGATGAAGAAAAAACTCTGACCACTTCTATAGTTCGAGATTCTTTTCCCATCGAAAATGACAGAAGACTGCCATCCGGTGAAGAAACTTTCGGCAATAGTCGGTCACGAGCTTCCAACTTGATATCATCAAATGAAAAACTTATCGGATTAACTGAGTATGATGGGAGTAGAGGTTTCAGGTTACAGGAGACCTTGTAACTGACCAACATATATTCTTCAAGTCTTGCCCGTGCACCGCGTCGCCGGTATAATCTCAGATAGGATTGATGATTGAGACTCCATATCGGCAACCCCACGCATGTGGCATTCTCTGGTGGTCGCAGTGTTATTGTTTCCGTCTTGAAATAAAACGCTCTTCGGTGTTGTATGAAGCTGCCCCACTTAAAATGAGTAACTTGTACCCAGTCGCCATCCGGAATAAAGGCATGAATGAAAGGTTTCGAAAGACCCATCACTTTTACATTCACACCATCTGGTAAAACTATTCGGTTAAAACTATACCTGTTTACCAGCTTAAACGGATAGATAACTGCTGCAGTATCCTCTTCACCACTACCGCGACTACAGATGATCAAAAGTACATCCCTGCCGTATCTTGGAGGGAAGAAATGTTGTTTCCCCATCCGTTGTTGCATGGACAGGCAAGGGTCAGAAGATGGAAGGACTAAAGTCGTTGTTTTCTGCTTATGGTAGTCCTGGGAAATATTATAAAGATGAATGTCGTGACGGTTACCTTCTTGTATGCGTGGAAGTAATGAAATCATCGTTTTCTTGTACATCTCCTGGTACTGATTGAGAAAGAGCAGGCTTTTACCGGGGAACGTAAATAGATGTAGGAGGCGAAAGTTAGCCTTGGTTTGATGATAACATCTTACTGTACCCCGTGATGAAAAAGGACCTCCTCCCAAATTTTCTGTTGATGATATAATTAAGTATCCAGACGAGGAGTCGTACCACCATGAATCCACTCCAGGCCTTATCGTAAAAGCGGGTTTAAGCGTCGGTCTCCCGGTTTTTCTGAACATGATTCTCTTGTATTTCATCATCTAAAACACAAACAATACACATGACATGAATTTGCTATACTGTAAACGCTAAACGTTGATTTGTCATGCCATCGACAGCAGTTATGGTACAAGTATATACACGAAGACTAAGTGTTATACCGAATACAGAGTGATACGTCCAATACTGTCTGAATAAGCCAACGTGAAGAAGAGAATAGCCGAAGTAAAAAACAATATTTACTTTTTCTTGAAACATGCGGCATCCAGTTGATAGAGAAACCGCTTGTTCCTCTCCTAATCTGGTTCCTTGCTTTTGATTCAGTTGACACGAAAATCTCATCGCCGTACTAGGGACGAGATTAAACGTGGTACAATTCTTCAATGAAATGCACTGGATGCTGCAGTGGAGGCTAGACACGACAAACGAAGTCCCGAGGTTGGGGTGAATAAGAACTTTATTGTTTATTAAATGATAGAACAAATAGCCCATAAATATCTTTTCCATTTTAATCTCGAGCATAGCACCCCCGAACCAATAAATTGCTCTGGGTTTTAGAATTCTTGATCCTCGCATCACATACAACATTTCCTTCATATATTCTGTACCATGCTTTTTCAGTCCAGCATTTGACTACATAAATCATGAAAGAAATAATCCACTCTTGAACTGACGGAGTCCAACTTCATTGTAATCACCAGGTCCTCGTTTAAATGGTTACTCGTATATCAGTCGTTCCTCTGCGTAAAGATTTCATTTCTCTGAAATACTATACAACTAGTAAACATTGGTTACATTACCAATCCGTTTGTACCAAATCTTCCGAAGTCACGAGCTCGGCATTTTTCGGGAACGTCTTGATTCTCATCATTGCAGTATAGTCTTTAACTCACGACGTCACGACTTCATCATATACCGCGGACAGAGGAGTGTAATGACCCAAGGCTACACAAGATTTCTATAATTCTGATTGGACGAGAGAACGCTGTCTGGTAGCTCATTCAAATAGGCGCCGATGCGTAACGCAGTGGTCTTGCTGTCCGGCCGAAAAGCATTCAAACCACGACACAGTGTTGTACAGAAATAGCTTACAAGCACGACAGTAATTAGGTCCTTGCCAAACTCATCGAATAAGTCATCAAGATTGTAAATAGTTCACCTATAGAAAGAAAAGATAACATGACAAACTTGAAGATGGCCAATTTGTTCGTTAATTCTTCCCGACTCCCTGCATGCCAGGCAGACCGATGCTAGTATTTGAAAAAGTGGTAATAAAAACATCCACAAATCTTGCGCGAAATCCCATTGGCGCCAAATATCTTATTGACCGCTGGTTGGTAGAAATTTTGAAAGAAGCAAACAGTTTAGAATGGTCATTTAGCCACCGCATAAAAGAATAGATAAGACGATGGGGTTAAAATCTGTAATGCTCGTGGAACACGATAGAGCCATCTAAAATGCCAACCAAGGGGATTTCAAACAGAGAATTGACAGCACTGGTAACCGACTACATCACACCATTAGAATGAACGTATCTATAAAAAGTTTAACAACAATGGTGCTTTTATTTTGTTCGCATCTAAAGCTCTATCGATTTTTAAGCCATATCGATTTTTATATTGATCGACTTTGGAGCATTAGAATAGAGAAATTATTGTTGATTAAGTATTAAACAGCATGATATAATATAGTTCAAAAGTGTACCTGAACAATGTATGGAAACATCACACTTGAGTGTTTATAATAAAGTGCTTAGTAATGCGAATTTCGATTTATGACCTTTGATGAGAAAGATTTAGATCACACAACATTTCAATCGAAGTAAAATTTGATCTGATTCTGCCGTATGCAGTGTAACGTACATTACTCTGTTTCCTCACGTACACAATCTTCCTATACCACTTACACAAAATAACAGTGTCCATACATTGGATGGGGTACGCAATAGGGTTCACCACATGTGGGGCGGTGTTTCACGTGATGAATGGGCATTGTCAATTTGCTCCGCCTCGGTCGCGCCAAGAATAAAGCCCAAACACGATTGTCTGGTTATACAACCCATTCAATTCATTTAAAATCCCATCAACCAATGGTAGTGGACTGCAAGTATTGGGTGTCTCTGGTCTGCGCCACGATCTGAGCCAATCAGTCCAATCCACAGGGCCTAACCTTTGTATTAGGTATACGAGGTAATCATCCCTTCGAACCTCTTAAACATGGCGCCCAAAGACGGTATACGTGAGGAAACAGTGTATCTGAATATAAAGCAGCATGGTGAACCTGTTTTTCGATCACACAGCTCGCTTTCCATGACCACTGCGCTGCCAAAATGAACTGGATTTAACAACTACTTCATATGGTCTGCCCTTTTCATCTTCTATGGACACTGCGTACGTAAGTTTCAACGCAAAGTATCTTGTGGTTTTTCAACGAGACAGTCCACCTTGCCGAGTTATCAGACCGGCGCTGATCGAGCAACAGCGATGGTCAGTGGCTTCACTCTAACTTGCTCTACCGTTGTGTGTAGGGCTGAGATCAGTATCGACTGTTCAGTGGTACCATGGGACGCCTGGAATGTTAGCTATTTGGTTTGCAAACATCATTTTAGGCTTTTTTGATTTTGAATGATATCAACTAACACGATTCAGGTTGCTTTTGAAATAGGAACTCTTTTTCTAGATTTTAGGGGGTCGGAACGATATTCTCTCACAGGCAGTAAACACGGCCCCGCATCGTGTCATATTCTGGCATGTCTCGTGAAAACGCTAAGAAAACAATTCAGAATAATTGGAACTTTCTAAAATTCACTTATGACATTGACATGATATAGGACTACACTTCTGCAAAGTTTGATGAAAATCGCAGCATTGAATTTTTTTCAATCACGAAAATGTATGTACACAAAATGTACACGGAACCTATAGCAGATTTAATTGTGTACTGAACCCTTGTGTGTACAGCGATGCCGTTTATGAGGGCTTGTGGTATTCGACTCGATGACTCGACGACGCGATGACTCGATGACGCGATCAAGTTGGAATCTTTTTAAAGAATATCACTGCTTGGACTGTAATTTATACATAGAATCATAAGTGGAGGAAAATAAAAAAGAACCGATCATTACCAACCCCTTTCCAGCTGTTTTCACCGTATCTAATCCGACCATTTTTCGTTTCCTACAAGTTCGCATTTTTGATAAAACCATGCGCCATGTTGCTATGCAAGCCACTGGTATCTTACCGTCAATACAGCTAAATACACCTAAATATAGCTGGTTCAGATCAACCTCCTACCCAGGTTCTTTACGAGCAGAAATTCCAATGTTAAAATGACACGCGAGTTCCTGGAGACAAGGTTGGCTCTAGATATCCGTTCAGCACGGCAATATTAAATGTCCTATACCCCTTTCCAGAAATGGGGCGCTGAGTGTCCGAAATAGTGATGTCATAAGGGAAAACTAGGCCCGTGGTGGAGGGACAAAGGAGATAGTCATGGTTGACCAACACACTTGAATGCCTTTAATGACGGACAAGGGGGAAGAAGCCCGCCCCCCCCCCCCCCCACTCCCCTTATTTAGGGGGTACATAGGCTTGTTCCCAAGTTTTAAAATCACCCCCTAATGGAAGGAAACAGCATTTTTTTGTACCCCCTATTTGCGGGCTTTTGTGAGGAAATTGACCCCCTATTTGAAGGAAGGATTTGATCTTACCCCCCTAATTGAAGGGAGTATTGGATCCCTACCCCCTAATTGAAGGGAGTCTTGGATCCCTACCCCCTAATTGAAGGGAGTCTTGGATCCCTACCCCCTAAAGGAAGGGTCAGCCCATACATGTCCTTAGGCCAACTTGTAGATTTCCAATTAATTTTAACCGGGGATAAAACGGCCCGTAAAACGGGCTTTTTAAAAATCTTTTCGGGGAAGAAGACCCAGGGAAGGAAAACATGAGAAAATATACCCCTATTTTCAGTTTTTGAAGGGAAAATAGCAGTAATAACACCCCTATTTATTGATTTTTCGGGGATTTTTCCCCAAAACAAGAGTGAAAATTAACCCCCTTTTCCCGAAAAATCGATGTACAGTTACAGTAGCCTACACTAGGAGCCTACAACGAACGGGATATCACAACAAAAACATCAAAGAATCAGCAGGATTGTATTGGAAGAATGTATATAAAGCACACAAACATCAAGATTGGTGCTTTAGACAAGGTCACAACTAACCTGGCAAACAAAAAACTATTCTAATCAATGAAATTATGGGAAAGTTTCTCTGCTTTTTGAATACTGGCGTGAAGAACAAAATCAAATATGGCGGCTGACAATGGCGTGCAAGGAGGCGACAATACTCGTCCCCATCAGCTCTTTCAGCTCCATTGGAGACGCACGATGCACTCGGAGGCCAATGGGGACGATTTTGATTTGCTTTGGCGCCAAACAAATTTTGTAAAATGCCAGCTTTACTCATAAATTTTATAAAACATATTTCATTATCATAATCTTGAATGGGCCTCATGTAAACCCTTTATTTTTAAAACATATAATTGGAAATTCTCGGATGTGGGATTGATATGGGGTTCATATGGGATACATTGGGCTTACAATTCTCAATAGATCCCCATATCAACCATCGCAAACCCACATGGGGCCCATAACTCAAAACCCATATGGGCTTTCCCATATGGGCCCCACATGGTGAAATCCCATGTGAGATAAACCATCTTGGTCCCACATGGGTTACATGTGGGCCAGATGGGACCCTGCTTGCCCAGGTAAAACCCATGTGGTTCCCATATGTTTTGCTAGCTGGGATGTCGTTCCCCTCAAGCAGATGGTATTTTTTAAGTGGTTGCAAATCTCAGTGAATAATAATATATAGCAAGTCGGTCTAGACGTTTCCGATGAATGGGTGATGCCTAAATCATGTAGTGTACTCGTTACAGTAAAAAGGCTTTAGATATATAGAACTAATGCATTAATTGATTAATTGATTCCTAAGTCCGGCTGTCCCGATGCTGTCCCACCCTCTTGGAAGCTCGTCAGCCGTGATATCTGATTGTGATTTTAATAAATTTAAGGCGGAGTTTCCCCAAGGAGTTCCCATTCTAAAGATAACTCGGCGCCGCAGGTGTAATATGGCCTAAAGCATGGCGGGTAATACCGACTTTACCTTATAAACGATGGCGTCGGTATGTGCAATCGACCCGCCAAAGGAAATTTGTAAGAACTAATAAAAGACTGTTTTTACTTCCGTAGGAAACATGCACTGGTACGTCGGAGAAAGAGGCAGAGCAGACAACCTGAAAAGGACAATGCAGATTACGATGATACGAGGGTTGTATTCACAACACTCGAGAAAACTTCTGTATAAGACGATATCGGGAGTGATTAGTACGAAAGTTATGTTTCTTACTGGGCAACCCGTTCCGGAATATGGAGTACCTGGGAATGCGTCTGCGTCGTCAGATGAAGACGAGGATGTTTAAGAATATGTGCACAGTTACACGACCTTGAAGCTACACGACTGAAGGTATTTCAGGTCAGAACACTATTCCTGCTCCCAAGGTGAATCGGGCGGATCCGGAGTATACTGTCCCTTACGAACACATGCAAAGGAGGCCAGAGTCAATATACACATATAACGACTTACCAATCCTCTCACAGGGGCAGCCAGACCGAAGCAAGGCCAAGCGTGATTCTAGAGAAGTCGATGAAGCCGAATATTTGACTCCAACTCGCTCGAGTGACAATGCGTCTCACGTTATAGAGTCATCATGTGCACATCTAGAGCCAATGGAAACGATACAGTATTTAGATTTCAGACAGCTGAGTCCGGAACAATTGATAGAGGTCGATTTATAATTTTAAATGAGGAACATGGCCGTGTTTGTTCGTGGTTGTGATGGTTGTGATACCAATACCGACGTACAGGTGGCGCCCGCATAACCTGATGTTTATTTTTGCCATTATCGTTTTATATACTATCGTATTATATACATGTATTGTAAGGTGTAAATATGAAAAATAGCATATACTGGATTACTATATACAGTCGAGAAGAATCTGGCAACCCTGGTGGTGGAGAGGGACACCAGTTGGCACAACTTTCATGGCGACATAAGAGACACATGCTAATGATAAATTGTTCCTTTATTTGAAATGTTCCGCGAAGCTTTTGTGTATACTTTCACATGTAATCTGCAGCACAGTCTACATAAGAATTATGTAAAATAAGCATCTATGCCATGTTTGAATTATGGTGTTCATCAAATTTCAGTGTTTCCATACAACAGACAGATGGAGAAACAGTGACTTTTCAACAGGGGAAAACAAAGAAACACTTGTCAATCTATCGTTCAGCTTTCCAAAACAATGAGGGGAACACTCGGAAATAGAAACACTCAACAACTGAAATAACAAGTTTGAAAATATCCGCAAAACATCGTTCGAACTGTCGGTCAGGAATCTTTATTTGGAAATACTATTGAATATGAAACTGCGTCGCTCTCATCCAAATCGGGAGAAACACTCTCCGAGAAGAAGTCAACATTCGACAAGACACAGTGCTTGGAGACCCTGTTGTAGGAGAATGACATACAGGCTTCCTTCTTCTCGCAGTTCCGAGCGCAGTCGAGTTTAAACTGGTACTCCTGTTCTTCGAGGCGATACACGGCAGGGATGGTTCCATTCGCGTACTTCTTAAATGTTGAATCTTAAACAACGGACGGGTAGATATAAAATGAGAATGAAGAATGGAACGAAATCTGGATTATGTCAATCATATCTAATCTATTGAAAAAGGAAAGAAACACATTACTGGTATATGTCTTGTTTGAATTGAAGCAACGCGGCATCAGGTCGTATCGTTGAACAATAATTGACGAAAACCACCACGAACAGCACATCTAGGAATTACATCATTGGAAGATTGTTAGAGAGATTCTATTCATAGACAGATCTTGTGTAGCATTGTTTAATGATGGACAAAAAAGTGCATGTTGTATCGCATAGGGCTAGATCAGTCTGTTATGGGCGAGTAAAGACACTAAGAATATATCAGCCAAGCCGTATGTACACTCCGGACTCAGTGGACCGGCCTCGTATTGTCACCCATGTGAGTGACGATCAAGATGACGAGATGGACTGCCCTGGGAGTCTATACGTACCCTGTGGCTTTGCGTTCTTCAAGCAGTACTTCTTTGCTCTGTGAATATCAACCTCGGACAAACTGGTGCTAAATAGCATGGCACAACTCATCTCGCCCAGTAGGTAGCTCGCCTCTGCCCCGCCGCGCTTTCCGAGCAATATTTCTGTCGATTGCGACTCGATGGTCCACCCACCGAAGCTTTGAATATCAGTCTTGTTATCTACAATGCCCAATAACCATTGCTGTTCCTTGTTATAATTAACGCCAATGAAATGCCACGCGCTTTTCATGATTGGAAGGTTTTTGTCGAAATTGTTAGCTTGTCCTTCAAATGGTGATCGCTTTGGTAGGTTGACATATAAGTTATTGTAATCCCAGTTCCAGATGTGGAGACACCAGGGTTGAGAGGCGTGGACGTATTCCAAAAACGCAGCGGTGCTCTTCTCAGTTTTAACAAACGCTGTGAAAGTAAACGACCCATTTGCTCCAACATCCATGGAGCTGGAGTTTTCAATACTCAGATAGGATGTTGAACGCCCATGGAACCGGTAGGCTGTATTTTCCTCACCCGTTGGACCCGTGGTGAGTGTGACGTCATGTGGTGTGACGTCATTTCCGGTTCCGGACGTGTCTGTTCCACCCGAATCTGTGTTCATCATCCAAATTCCTACAGGATGTGGATCGAATGCAGCTGGAAACATAAAGGAGGGTATCAGTATCCATGAGATCGGCATTACCTTCAGAAAACTTAAGATAAATTCTTATTGTATTTCGGCTTGAATTATTTTAACGTCGAAGTAAAGGTAAAAACACGTAATGACAGGGCCTTTTTAAAAAATGAACTTACCTTTAGCCACGCACGAAACAAAAGCCAAAATCAGCGGCAGCATATACATAGTATCTTTCATCTCGGTGCAAACACGTTTTTGCAGCGTACAATTCTATCTCCATCGTTCAAAGAATGCAAGGTTTATTTGCCCGACTGGCCTGATTTGTTTGTTAAAAATACCCAAACCCATTACGTTACCGACAAGAGCAAATGCTATCGGAGCATTGTTTGTAGGTTTCGTCGGTACAAGGTTGGGATGTTTATATATCGCCAAGTTAACATGGTTGAGGCATTTACCAAGCCTTGTTGTGCAAGACCTATATTCTATATTGGATGACGTTGTTCTGTCCCATCTTTCATTGGCCGCCGTTGCCCCCTACTGGCCCAGGCTGGCCTCTTTCATTTTTATACAACTTACAGGCTCTCCAGTCACACGAAAGTTTGTGACATGGTTAAGGTGGCACATAAGAATATTTCAGTTTACATAATTCTATTTTAAACGACATCAATTTTTGTAATTTTATCCCCAAATTGAGTACGAATCTGTGGTCATAGCCATTTTCAGTCTTTACACTTACAGTAACGTCACAACATGGAAGCAAATAATGGCAGAGACAATTTGCATGAATGTTATGTCAGCTTCGGACAATGGGCATAGACATAAACTATTACCAGTCTTATCATTCTAACCACACTTTGGAGCAAAGCATGGGGCATTGGATACATAATGTTATTGTTAGACATTGCATTAGTTGGTTTCCTGCATGGGAATTGAAAGTGTCTGTTATTTGAAATTTGTTTACCGTCATAATTGTCATAATTATCATTCGTCAGAAAACAAAACTATCAATTCTTGTTCAATAATTTCCAGTTTATACCATGGTTAGTTCCATTGGCAATGTAAACCATGTTGCGAAAGTCAACCAAAATAATATGTAAAGACATAAAACACGTTACATACACTTGGTAACGCGATGTAGATGGATATGTATTTTGATTATCGTCGCATGATCAATTTAGTTGAGATATAAACGAGTTCAAAGTATTGATCAGTTGGTTAACGCCTGTCGACCCCCATGAAAGCTGTACATGGGGTCCATGTAACCAAGATATGCCGTGATAACATTTTGGTAAAACAATTGGAATTTAGGCCGAGGTGCGAGCGGGCTTTGTTTAACGACAATAGACCGTGTAATAGGCCTGACAATTTACAACTGCGGAGTAAGGGCAATTCAGATTCGAGTGAGATGTTGCATTGGTGAGTCGGAAATTTGCGGTGTTGTGCACAGCTTGGAAAACCTCAAGAACCATCTCATGTAGTCAGCTTCATAAGTAACTGTCACCATGTTTACAGTCGAATTTGAATTACTGTAGTTACTGCTATACATCCGAAAGTGAGAACAAAGTGTTGCATGCTAATCTTTGTGCACACTTTTTGATGCATCACTGTTGAGCTACCCTCTCACACGAACTAGGTACTTGTTGTTGTTCGACTATCATCTCCAAACATATAATGTACTGTACAGTCCTTCCAACTGAATTATAACATTTTTAGCGTTTGCTTGAGGCGTAAGGGGTCGTTGAAGGATCACGTCTGTATCCAAACTCGTACAGTGACGAAATCTAACTTAAATTTCAGACAATGGAATTCATTGAATGCCGCCATCTTGGATATCGCTATCCTGGATTCAGGTTTTTGATAATCTTCCGTCGTCTACGGCGTCACCAGTTCAGACTGTAAGTCTTATCAGACCTAATAAGTGCCAGCTTCTTTCATTAAACGAACGGGCTTTTTTATCAATAAATAACAAAATAGGATCTTTGCAAATAAAATCTGACACTTTTTGGTGCGTTTTCAAGTGATTTTATGGAAAAGTATAAATACCGCGTAGTGCTGCAGTCATTTTCGCGGGCTACGTGGTGATGATGCCAGCGATGGCCAATTTGCAAATCGATTTTTTTTCCCTTTCCACATCCGCGGTACTCCTTTTCAAGATGGTGGCAACAACCTCGTACTAAAGGCGTTGTAAGGAACGAAATCAGCGCTTCTAGTGTCAAAATTAGACTATTTCGTCTCGGTTTCCCTCAGCAGTCCGTTGATTGAGACGTAATTAATTTGTTCCTCTTTAGAGGAACATCAGGTTTAATCTGTTGCCCTGGCATAGACTTTACAATGTGTATGCCAGGGCGTCTAACTACCACAACCAAGAGGACTTTTTTCCTGAGACTTGTGCTCACTAGCGACAATACATGTCTTTAACGACGTTACATGTACGTCATGAAGGGCACGTATAACCAAGTGTACAACCAAAGCGACACGCAAATTCTTCACAATCGCAGTGATGAAGAAAAAACTCTGACCACTTCTATAGTTCGAGATTCTTTTCCCATCGAAAATGACAGAAGACTGCCATCCGGTGAAGAAACTTTCGGCAATAGTCGGTCACGAGCTTCCAACTTGATATCATCAAATGAAAAACTTATCGGATTAACTGAGTATGATGGGAGTAGAGGTTTCAGGTTACAGGAGACCTTGTAACTGACCAACATATATTCTTCAAGTCTTGCCCGTGCACCGCGTCGCCGGTATAATCTCAGATAGGATTGATGATTGAGACTCCATATCGGCAACCCCACGCATGTGGCATTCTCTGGTGGTCGCAGTGTTATTGTTTCCGTCTTGAAATAAAACGCTCTTCGGTGTTGTATGAAGCTATCCCACTTAAAATGAGTAACTTGTACCCAGTCGCCATCCGGAATAAAGGCATGAATGAAAGGTTTCGAAAGACCCATCACTTTTACATTCACACCATCTGGTAAAACTATTCGGTTAAAACTATACCTGTTTACCAGCTCAAACGGATAGATAACTGCTGCAGTATCCTCTTCACCACTACCGCGACTACAGATGATCAAAAGTACATCCCTGCCGTATCTTGGAGGGAAGTAATGTTGTTTCCCCATCCGTTGTTTCATGGACAGGCAAGGGTCAGAAGATGGAAGGACTAAAGTCGTTGTTTTCTGCTTATGGTAGTCCTGGGAAATATTATAAAGATGAATGTCGTGACGGTTACCTTCTTGTATGCGTGGAAGTAATGAAATCATCGTTTTCTTGTACATCTCCTGGTACTGATTGAGAAAGAGCAGGCTTTTACCGGGGAACGTAAATAGATGTAGGAGGCGAAAGTTAGCCTTGGTTTGATGATAACATCTTACTGTACCCCGTGATGAAAAAGGACCTCCTCCCAAATTTTCTGTTGATGATATAATTAAGTATCCAGACGAGGAGTCGTACCACCATGAATCCACTCCAGGCCTTATCGTAAAAGCGGGTTTAAGTGTCGGTCTCCCGGTTTTTCTGAACATGATTCTCTTGTATTTCATCATCTAAAACACAAACAATACACATGACATGAATTTGCTATACTGTAAACGCTAAACGTTGATTTGTCATGCCATCGACAGCAGTTATGGTACAAGTATATACACGAAAACTAAGTGTTATACCGAATACAGAGTGATACGTCCAATACTGTCTGAATAAGCCAACTCGAAGGAGAGAATAGCCGAAGTAGAAAACAATATTTACTTTTTCTTGAAACATGCGGCATCCAGTTGATAGAGAAACCGCTTGTTCCTCTCCTAATCTGGTTCCTTGCTTTTGATTCAGTTGACACGAAAATCTCATCGCCGTACTAGGGACGAGATTAAACGTGGTACAATTCTTCAATGAAATGCACTGGATGCTGCAGTGGAGGCTAGACACGACAAACGAAGTCCCGAGGTTGGGGTGAATGAGAACTTTATTGTTTATTAAATGATAGAACAAATAGCCCATGAATATCTTTTCCATTTTAATCTCGAGCATAGCACCCCCGAACCAATAAATTGCTCTGGGTTTTAGAATTCTTGATCCTCGCATCACATACAACATTTCCTTCATATATTCTGTACCATGCTTTTTCAGTCCAGCATTTGACTACATAAATCATGAAAGAAATAATCCACTCTTGAACTGACGGAGTCCAACTTCATTGTAATCACCAGGTCCTCGTTTAAATGGTTACTCGTATATCAGTCGTTCCTCTGCGTAAAGATTTCATTTCTCTGAAATACTATACAACTAGTAAACATTGGTTACATTACCAATCCGTTTGTACCAAATCTTCCGAAGTCACGAGCTCGGCATTTTTCGGGAACGTCTTGATTCTCATCATTGCAGTATAGTCTTTAACTCACGACGTCACGACTTCATCATATACCGCGGACAGAGGAGTGTAATGACCCAAGGCTACACAAGATTTCTATAATTCTGATTGGACGAGAGAACGCTGTCTGGTAGCTCATTCAAATAGGCGCCGATGCGTAACGCAGTGGTCTTGCTGTCCGGCCGAAAAGCATTCAAACCACGACGCAGTGTTGTACAGAAATAGCTTACAAGCGCGACAGTAATTAGGTCCTTGCCAAACTCATCGAATAAGTCATCAAGATTGTAAATAGTTCACCTATAGAAAGAAAAGATAACATGACAAACTTGAAGATGGCCAATTTGTTCGTTAATTCTTCCCGAATCGCTGCATGCCAGGCAGACCGATGCTAGTATTTGAAAAAGTGGTAATAAAAACATCCATAAATCTTGCGCGAAATCCCATTGGCGCCAAATATCTTATTGACCGTTGATGGCAGAAATTTCGAAAGAAGCAAACAGTTTAGAATGGTCATATAGCCACCGCATAAAAGAATAGATAAGACGATGGGGTTAAAATCTGTAATGCTCGTGGAACACGATAGAGCCATCTAAAATGCCAACCAAGGGGATTTCAAACAGAGAATTGACAGTACTGGTAACCGACTACATCACACCATTAGAATGAACGTATCTATAAAAAGTTTAACAACAATGGTGCTTTTATTTTGTTCGCATCTGAAGCTCTATCGATTTTTAAGCCATATCGATTTTTATATTGATCGACTTTGGAGCATTAGAATAGAGAAATTATTGTTGATTAAGTATTAAACAGCATGATATAATAAAGTTCAAAAGTGTACCTGAACAATGTATGGAAACATCACACTTGAGTGTTTATAATAAAGTGCTTAGTAATGCGAATTTCGATTTATGACCTTTGATGAGAAAGATTTAGATCACACAACATTTCAATCGAAGTAAAATTTGATCTGATTCTGCCGTATGCAGTGTAACGTACATTACTCTGTTTCCTCACGTACACAATCTTCCTATACCACTTACACAAAATAACAGTGTCCATACATTGGATGGGGTACGCAATAGGGTTCACCACATGTGGGGCGGTGTTTCACGTGATGAATGGGCATTGTCAATTTGCTCCGCCTCGGTCACGCCAAGAATAAAGCCCAAACACGATTGTCTGGTTATACAACCCATTCAATCTCATTTAAAATCCCATCAACCAATGGTAGTGGACTGCAAGTATTGGGTGTCTCTGGTCTGCGCCACGATCTGAGCCAATCAGTCCAATCCACTAGGCCTAACCTTTGTATTAGGTATACGAGGTACTCATCCCTTCGGGCCGCTTAAACATAGCGCCCAAATACGGTATACGTGAGGAAATAGTGTATCTGAATATAAAGCAGCATGGTGAACCTGTTTTTCGATCACACAGCTCGCTTTCCATGACCACTGCGCTGCCAAAATGAACTGGATTTAACAACTACTTCATATGGTCTGCCCTTTTCATCTTCTGGACACTGCGTACGTAAGTTTCAACGCAAAGTATCTTGTGGTTTTTCAATGAGACAGTCCACCTTGCCGAGTTATCAGACCGGCGCTGATCGAGCAACAGCGATGGTCAGTGGCTTCACTCTAACTTGCTCTACCGTTGTGTGTAGGGCTGAGATCAGTATCGACTGTTCAGCGGTACCATGGGACGCCTGGAATGTTAGCTATTTGGTTTGCAAACATCATTTTAGGCTTTTTTGATTTTGAATGATATCAACTAACACGATCCAGGTCGCTTTTGAAATAGGAACTCTTTTTCTAGATTTTAGGGGGTCGGAAAAATATTCTCTCACAGGCAGTAAACACGCCCCGCATCATGTCATATTCTGGCATGTCTCGTGAAAACGCTAAGAAAACAATTCAGAATCATTGGAACTTTCTAAAATTCACTTATGACATTGACATGATATAGGACTACACTTCTGCAAAGGTCGATGAAAATCGCAGCATTTTTTTTTCAATCACGAAAATGTATGTACACAAAATGTACACGGACCCTGTAGCAGATTTAATTGTGTACTGAACCCTTGTGTGTACAGCGATGCCGTTTATGAGTGAGATATAGCCGATCAACTGCAGCTGGAAATAGATTCTTGACGCGCGTTGTCTGGGAGCTGAGCAATGTCAATACATTGAGGGTCAAGATGAACAATCATTGGAACTTCAGACTTTACATACATGTTTTGAAGCCCAAGAGGGATCCTTGGAATTAATTGCCGTAAAAAGTAAACAAGAGGAATAGGAAAGGAGCTGTGTAGCCCGAGAACCAAGGAAACCAAGTCAAGAATTGAGTGAAAAGGTTAGTTCATTAAAAATTCATGAGTTACATTTTCGTCAAAGGTCCCCTCCCTCTGGTTAATATCGTCAGAACACTATGTAACAGTCTAGACCCAAAGATAAAGATATATTTTTTTACACAATGAGTTTTAATCATCACGGTTACGCCACTCTTCTTCAGAAATTAGACGTGTAACCGCTAGATGTCGTATCGGCCAAGCCAAGTCACGTGTGGGATCAGAGTCTGCCCGATACGACATCTAGCGGTCAGGCGTCTAATTTCTTAAGAAGAATGGTGTAACCGTGATGATTAACATTGATTGTGTAAAATGTCGATTATCAAAAAAGTTTCCGTGGTCAACTACCAGTTTACTTTTCACCATTTACTTGCGCGACTGTCGGGAATATCATATCAAAATTTCAGATTCACAACCCCACGCAGTATTTGATGCGACGCGGTCAAACATTGACAATAGCATTCCGCGAAGATGACGTCACTGCAGCTGCTGCCCTCTATTTCCCCATCGCTGAATTACAGGCAATGTCGGACAAACATGGGCGGTTTCGTAATGGATTCAGGCTTTCTAACTAGGGCAGTTAGATTCAATCTGGCACATGTCCGAATGTTGTTAATACTACATAATTGTTCTGAATATTTCTCTCTCTGACTCTATGGTATCATTCATGCTAAAAACAATGCAGGGTCAAAGATAATTGACTTTGAAATAAGCTCAAATGCGTAGAAATAAGTGTCGATATCCGACTGTCACGTGACTAAAACGTCATCAATATATTATGCAAATGACCTTGTGAGCTATAAATAGTAACTTCGCGGAATGCTATTTAGCTGCTAAAAAGCTTAAAAAATCAATGGTGGTCTTGTCTCGTATCTGATTTTACTTATGGATAGCTTACCATAAAACAACTGCCACAATAACGACAGCTATCACTACAATGACTGCATCCTGAGCTTCAGGTTTTTGATACTCCTACGTCCCATACAAAACCCTGAGAAAATCCATTAGAATCGACAGCGAAGGGTGGCTCTTCTGATAACCTGATACACTGTGCGTAATGTATGTATATAAAGTGTTTTATATGACAATAAAATGTATATGAATAAAGTTTAAGATAATCCTATCGTTAAATCGTTTTATACTTCATCGATTCTATGCTGTTAAACATTGTGTAGACGTGTAATTGTGTTTTAATTAAGTAATGAAATAAATTTGCAGCGGGGTGCGCGCAATACGAAGGAACAGCACTGAAAAATTAAGAATTTTCATAAATACCTGGATGTTCTAAAAATAGCAGCTAATGAAAATACGCGTTTCATGGCGCTGATTGAAATTTAACTAACCTACCTCGGACCCGAGCCCTATGGCGCAAAAGACTATACAATTGATAGTGCATCTGAGAGCATTAATTCCTGGGTCCGTGGTTTACGAATTTCCGAGACTCAAATACAACCGACGCTCTGATTGGGCGCTTTTTTTTCTACCGCTGCAATCCGTCTGAAGGGCATGGATTTCCCCAGGGGTTTGTAATAGCGAGAGCTGGACCATATGGACAACCACTGGGTGCCGAGGATGCAATGACTGCAGCTCCGACTCCTACTCCAACCAGACCGTCAACGACATCCGGAAGGACTTTAAAGAAAAACAACGATTTAGCATACTTTTGTTTCTATCTCACGAATCTTTGTCTTTTCAGCCAGACAAATGCAATATCCTAAATGAATATACATGCATTATCAAAACAAATGGGACAAATTGAAGGCAGGGTCAATATTAAATCTACCGACGATTCTATGTTATGTCGAGCGAGATAATAGTGGATACAAACATTGGAACTGTATGAACCGGGAAAGTTTACATTGGGTGATATAAATAAAGAGTAGTAAATGCTTTTATCTAAAACTCCATGTACATTTACACTTGGCCTTTCTGTACAAAATTGTAGTAAAAGCATTTGCTAGCCTTTATTCATATCACCCATTGTCTGAACGAGGCAGGAGTGGCTGGTGCGGACTTGTGTATGCCTGGTACAATATGCCATCATTTGTATGTGTGTTTTTTTTTGGATAACGATGATAACTGATGCCAATTGAAGTATCCAGCTCCATGGGTAATCCACTAACAACGGCAATTTAACTTACCTGCTGCTTTGATAAGCTCAAACTTGAAAACCTTAGTTTGAAAGCCACTCGTTTTCACTGAACACGTGTAGTTCGTGTAATCGGAGGATTTGACGTTTCTGATTTTCAACTTGCTGAATGTTGGCCCGGAAATGATTTTATGACTTCGAGAGAAGTTGGACAGAATGTCGCCATCATTGGACCAGACGTAGCCAGTTGTTGCCGGAGTCGGGTTGGCGATGATGAACAGTTCGAATGATGCTTCAAACATCATTTTGGCCCCTGGGTCTATCTTTGGCGAGTCTCTAACCCTTTGATATACAGAAGGACAATGGGAATTTAGGCCTTGTTGACTTTGTTGAGAGACAATTGACCGTGTACTTGTCTAGGCCTGAATTTACTGCGAGGTATGCGGCAAACAGACGTAATGACCGAGAATACACAAAGATTACTCACAGTATACAACGAAATTCTGTTCAATGCTTGTCATAGTTCCAGCATCATTTTTCGCGACACAGACATATTTCCCGGCATCACTCTTCCTGACCGGCGAAAAAAGCAGGGCACCAGGTTTAATGGTTATTGGTGATACAGTGTCGCAATTTTTGTCCACGTGTACGTGACTGGTTTCGTGACGTTTTCATTTTCGGCATTGCAGGTGAACTTTGCAGTTTTTCCAACTTTGACTGGCGATGGATTTGTGACTGACGGGGTGAGGGGTGGAACTGGAACCAAGAGAGAGTAGTCATATTAAGTCACATTAACTACATTGTAAATATATATCTTTATCATTATTACCAGAGCCCCGCAGGACAGGGAAACAGGCCGGCCTATTTGAGCAACTAATACGGTCGCAGCATCCGGTTATTTTCGGGAATCAACATGTATATATCGCAGTTAGTATGTGCTGACATCTTATTGGATGCTTTTGAATTACGTCATTATGACCTAAGTCAAGGACAATCGTCTTAACAATACCTTTTTTGAATTTCAAGTTGACAGCTGATTTCCGCTTAAGTTGACAGCTGATTCCCGCTCCTCAATCAAACGACGGTTATGATTATGGTCAACATTACCCGCCCCTTACCCCAGTATAACTAATTTATCCTTCTCTAATATTCACTCACTTCACCCTTAACAGCCAAAGGTGTGATGTTTGAAAATAGTCGCGAAGATTTTTTACCTCCAAACTGGAGAAGCGAAAGTGCCACCATTGGTACAAGTTTCATCTTGAATGCGATCAATGTCAGGGCCCGGTTGTTCAAAAGAAGAAATACATTTTTAAAGATAACTTAACGTTAAAATTCCTGACTTGGCGTTAAGATAACGTCAAGTTTTATTTTGAGTTGTTCAAACAATATTAGCCTAACATTGGCGTTATCTTTAACGTTAGATTTAACTTACCTAAAACCCTAAGTTAAATCTGACGTTATCTTTAACTTGATTACCTATACCTACCATGGCAACTAACATCAGTGAACCAAGATGCAATATTTACTAACATTAGCGTTAGTTTACCCTAACGTTGTTTTGAACAACCCAAATTTAACGCCAAGTTAGCTAACGCCAAGTTAAGGAATTTAACGTTGATATTTAACTTAACATCAATGGAATTTAACTTCTTTTGAACAACCGGGCCCTGATCTACAAGGTTGGTTAACTTCGAGGATAGTGTTATCATTTTAACCTAATATCTTCACTAAAATCTCTCCATTGCGAGTAACTCGATTTGAAAGCGATGCCTCTTGGCTGTACCTCAAAAAGTTTCGTCGCCGCGTTAACTCCGGGCTGTACGGCATAAACGTTTCCTGAACAAGAAGGCTCTTGGCGGGATGACATAAAATTTTGTGATTTAATGACACTGGATTGGCCTCTACTTGTTGAAGCCTACTGTCCTCGTATTCCCTTCGATCGTTATCATGGCAAACTATCAGTGTAATTACAGTTGTGAGGTATTTTAGATAAAAACCTTTCCGTGACAAGAATGAAAATACATGTTCATGAATGCTAAATGACTTGATTGTTGACAAATCAGGCAAAAAATGTATAATGACAAGGAAATGTTTCTAAAAATAACCTCTCAACTCGTGATCGCTTTTAGTATTATACATTCTCTTGTTGTTGTTGTTGTTGATGATGTTTTAGTTTTAACATCAGAAGAGCAACGGCTCTGGCAAGTACACTGGCCCTCTTCCCTCCAGCATCGCCAGCAGCGTGCGCAGTCCCGCTTTGGATAAGGCACCCACCGTAGCTGGGTCGCTATCCATCCAGTCAGTTGGCCGCGCCCCCGTTCGCAGCGCCAAAAGAGCGTTTCTCTCTGCGTTGCGCTGCTACTGTCACCTATCGGTAAAAATTTGATACTAATTCGCGCCATATTTGTGGCAGAGACTAAAACCTCTGTAGCATGCACGACTGTTCGGGGAGAGCGATTGATCAAAGATGGCGAAATTGTTCGTTATTGAAAGAAAAAATTGGTGTTTATTTCATCAAATTCCAAGCAAAATCAACCGAGTTTGATCAATTTTTCGAAATATGATATTTTCGCAATCTTCGCTGAACATACCTCACTCAAAGATATTTTCCAGCTTTGCGGCGATATTTGGTAAATTGATTTTTTGCGAAGTGGTTGACCAATCCTAAATGAATTCATATCTTTTAAAACATTTGAGCACCCGGTTTCCTAAATATTTCTTTTTTGGCACTTAATTTGGTGATTTTTCGAAGAAATCTCATTAATATTTATGACGTTTTGGATCACGTGATGTTAATCAAGCCGTTTTTCGCGGCAATTGCGTGCACGACGCGATATTGTAAAAATATTTTAATGCACAGCGTGTCTCAAAAAAATTGTGGTTAAAAGTGAGAATGGCATGATGGTAGCCTGTTTGAGTTCTGTTGATGAATATGCTTAGTCTGACTATAATTTCTACAACTTGTGGCCAAATGACCAGATGATTTTGAGCCTTTTGATAAAGCTACTGGTAGAATAGTCGTCAGAAATGTCAGAGCGACAGTGACTGAGTGAGTGTTATGTTATTGTTATGTTATGAGACTGGAGGTATGTCATGTGTTCCACCATATGGTCATTGATATTGACCAGGAATACTATCGATTTGTGTGGATGTGCTCAAACAGTAAAGCATGAGCCATGATGCTTCACTTCCGAAAAGATCCAGGTGACTGAGATGTCTACTACTACTGTTGGGCAATCCGGCTGATTCTTCAGAAATTTCTCTGTATATCCTCTGTGAAAATAAACTTTCTCATAATGATATATCTTTTGTTTGTTTGGTAATTTTAGTTGCCTATGTTTAGGCACTTTTTTGCCAGATTTGCCTGTAAAAGGCTGCCATAGTTCAGGAAAAGAAATCATATACACATTACAATGTGGATCTTCACGGTCCAAAACACCAGGGCCTACTAGGTGACATGGCTCAATAATAGGCATTGTCTGGTAATTTTGGACGACCTTTGGATGGATAGTTTATTTTCCCTGACTCTGGCCTGGGTCTGAACGGGCTTCCAAGCCATCAATGATGCTTATAAAGCCGGGAATAGCCTCATCAGTACCCCCACAAGAGTTATTTTGTGCCAGACATCGCGCACAGAACTTGCCATGATCTCATTTTTAGAGTTGCTGTATCAGTAAAAGATAATACCAAAAAGTTGATAAAGTATGTAATTTGAGCAGCATGACCAATGCCAGTGTTAAAGGTGTAAACTTAACCTATTACAGGACATCTTCCTGCAAGATTGTGATTGGTTTAACTTGAAGTTTGTCATCAATTTGACTGTTGTAATTGTACATCCAGGCTGTTGTCATTCAGGAAAAATCTGCTTTATCTTTCAGCTCATACTTTCACTTCTCCAGTCAATCGGGTTTGATGAACATGTCAAGCTGTTGAATGGTGTAAACAATCATTAGCAAATAACGTCACGAATGAAAATAAGTTTGATTCCTTCCACTTGAAAAGTTCAACAGCACCACTTGCAAGAATTTGAATTTGGCATTGTGTTTTACACCCTTCAACAATTGACTGTCTGTTTGTTATTGGTGTTCTTGTTTCAATGTTAGCGTTTCACTGTTAAAGAGTTTCAAGATGCAGAAGAGAGGATTAGTTATCTTTAATGTTAAGTTTCTTCTTTGCATCATTTTGTCATTAAATTTGGGCAATGGTGGTCTCATGAAAGGAGGGATGGGACGGCAGGATGGGCTATTGGACAAGTTTTCATAATCAGTATTCTAGAACACGTTTTGTAGCGATGGTGGCGATCCTAGTGTTCGGGCCTCTTCGGCTCAACTTCGGGTGTGGTCGGAACCTAAATCCGGCTGCAACATTTTCTGACAAAAATCAGAGGCAACTTAAACGTATTTTCTAGCCGTGCGGCAGAAATAATCATTTTTACTATCTTGTTATTCAGTCAAAGATACATATAACAATAAATATCAGTCATTACTTCTGAGCACGCGCGATGTTTTTGATGAGTTAGGTGCATTTATTCAACAAAATTACGTGAAAAAATTGCAAATTTTCGGGCGACGACCGCTGTTCAAAGTCACGTAAACAGCAAACCTCAGGACTTTTTACACTTTTTTCTTAATGAAACTACTAATTAATGTTTCATCTAGAATAATATGTTCCGTTTACGTGTCATTCAGAAAGATTTTGGCAAGTTTAGGATCGATTTCCGACTTCATATTTTTCACGCCAAAATGTACGCGATAATGAGCTCGTAATGATATGCAGTGACGTCATAGCGCAGAGAGAATTACGCGGAAATGGGGCCGCGGCCAACTGACTGCATCGCTTCTCGCCCCGAAGAAGAACAAGTCCGCCATCACCCCTACTGATGCCCCTCTCTTGTAGCCTTTCCATGCACCATGTCTGTGCCCCCTCTTCCTCCTTGTCCAGCACGTTTTTGACGATCGTGTCTACAATGTCTGCTACAGTCATGTCCAGATCGCCAAAGGCTGCAGCATTTCCTACCAGTCGATCTGTCCGCCCATCAGCTTCCAAATGTACATTACTATTCATTATCCAATTATAGCAAGGAGCACGTATACTATTCATATATTAAGTGGTCACAAAAAATGGTATATACTATGGTAATGCAGTTAATTAGTGGTTTATATTCAATTATGTCACCACGTACACTTGGAGTCGTTGGATAATAATCGCTGAATTGGCAGAGTTTCATTCAGGCGTTGGGTCGAATCCAAAAAGCGTTTAGTTTTTGAATTCATGACAGCGTTTTGGGGGGAGATATACTCGATCTTATCTGGATAAGTAAGGAGCTTATACTTCACAGACAAGAGAAGTTCCCGCATAATAATGACATGATTAACCAGAAAATGTGACCCGCTCTACCAAAACTAGGCGCTTGTCGCATCTGAACTTGACAGGTTGATACGGACTTGTTGTTCATTTCCCTATTGTAGACCTTTTGTGAAATGTGACCAAATCAGTTTGTAATAAATTTCACAAAAGGTCTACAATAGGGAAATGAACAACAAGTCCGTATCAACCTGTCAAGTTCAGATGCGACAAGCGCCTAGTTTTGGTAGAGCGGGTCACAAATGTGCCCACTGCTCTTAATAAAGAGATTCTACTGTAGTTACATACGTTTTGAAAAAGAAGGATGTGTTCTCTTCTACATGTTTTTATGAATCTACATGAATGCATCCAACTACTCCAGTTTATCGATCTCGTTTTCGATTTGAATATTTATTTAAGCTACATATTATCAAGAATAAATGGCTGTTTCTACAATTGGCTCGTTGTTGCTTTATTTTTGTCACAAAATACATGTCTCAGGTAGTGTAACTCGTTAATAGCGATTATTCGGCCAATAAGGAAATGGTATTTAACGAGGTTCTAAAATCCCTCAAAGACAAAAAGTGCCCACCATCACGCTACAGCACGGAAAATAATCAAGTATGTCTCCTTTAGATTTATCTTTAGGAGTTCAGAGCTGAATAAGGTATTATTCTGTTCGTATTGGTAATATATTTACCATGAAACAATAATTTTTAGTATCTGAGTTCAGGAAACTTTTTTTCTGATCAATAGTTGAGATTTGTTTTCTACACACACTTCATTGTAAACATTTATTATTTGCCTGACCTGTAAAACATCAAGTCATCTTGTATTTGATATGAATTTCCATTCTTGTCACGAAAATGTTTTGGCTTAAAATAACTTACACGTCATGTTATCTGATTATTTGCGACGATGGCAATCGAAAGGAAAACAAGGACTATAGGTTTCCCGCCAAGAGTCATCGCTTTCAACGAAACTTTATGCTACATCGCCAAGGGTCATTGCGTTTAAATGGAGTCATTCACAACGGAGAGTGATAGTCTAGATATAAGTCTGAATTAACTATACTCTCCTTGAATTTAACCAACACAGAAGAACTTCGATCGTAGTCACGATGAAACTTCTACCAATGTTGACACTTTCGCTTCTCCAGTTTGGAGGTAAGTAATTTTTGCGAACATTTTCGAACATTACACTTTTGGCTTGAATACTGCAATACATCCGATTCTCACAAGTGTAGTATTTTGGGTGAAGTCAGTGAATATTGGATAGGGCTAAATTAGTCTAATATATGTATGTTAGGGGCGAGGGCTACTGTTGATATTGACCATAATCATAGCGTCCCATTCTAAAGTTGTGAAACAGGAATCCGCATTCAACTTCTAAAGACATTGTTCGAAGACGAAAAGAAAATAATTCGAAGATATACATGTACGGCTCACAACTCAGAAGGAAATTACAATGACAGTCAAAATCGCTAGCGCAATGCGAAGACACTCGAAACATTTTTTATGGGCTCCACACTACAGTGGAGACCATATTGATATCACTCAGGTACTAGGTTCTCGTTTCTTATTCTTCTTCCATGAACATTTATGGAGGTAGTCCAGCGAAACTGCTGAATATACCGAAAATCAATTACCCCAGTTCCATCGAACTCAACTTGATCCATGGAATATCGCAAAACGATTTTCAAAATTCGGATCATTTCGATGACTTTGAAGCGTTTTTATGCTCGGATTTTCTGATTTGTTCTAAAAATCTGAAAAAGTTCTGAAAATCTCCTAAGCGATTCTGGTGACGTCACGTAACACGAGTTCGATTCGATGACATCACTTAAACCCGAGTTCAATCCGTGTGTTGGCATTCTCATATAAAACAGTTAACTCGGCTTATAACTCGGCTTACTCGGTTCATGCATACACATTTGAAGCCAAGGCAGACCGTTGATAGATTGGTTCTCGATCGACTCACTAGGGCGTATGTGACTCCCTGTAGTCCTAGTAGTCCTCATATCAATGTGTTTGGTCGCCTGACGCTTGTAACGAGTAGTGTTTTGGGGTTTCTAACGTTAGTGCACTATAGACTATAGTATAGGCCTAGTACATTACCCATTGACGTCGGACCTCTAGGCTTCGTAAAAATGATACACTTTCGATTGTCGGATGATCTATTTCCGGACATAGTAATTTCTCCGCTCTCGTCATATATTTTTATAAATCTCGTCATAGATTTTTATTCGTCATATATTTCCCCCTCCCCCTCTACGCATATGGATACCATCATCAGGTACCACTGCTTCCTCCACAATCCTGGGGCCAATCAAATTTGCTGGTAAGAAGATTTCTCAGTCTAGTTTATGCTTGGTATTATTCATTTTTCGTTTGATCCTGTATATTCTTAATGCATTGTTCAACAAGTTAAAATTTCGGTTGCTATTTTGTTGGCCCGTTTTACGAGGGCAAAAAATAGTGTGTTTTTTTCATTGCAGGTACTCTCGGGATAACGATAACAAGTGCCTTTAATAATTCACACCCGCGCATCGGTGAGACGATAACGTTAAGTTGTAGCATTCTGGGTGGAACTCCCGACGAGGTGATATTGTGGAAGGGCCTCCGTCACAGGGGAGTGGTGCCCATGACGAACAATTGTCAAGTTCGAGGGGACACATTAAGATTAACGAACAATAGGTGTGATCGGAATAATTATAATTTTCAATTTTTATTAAATGATGTTAAAATTTCGGACCGCGGGGAATGGGGATGTAAGGCTGATGGACAAGAGGCGCCAACCAAACTAAATTTGGATGTTTTAGGTAAGTGTAAGGACTCAGATTGTTCTATCAATGACCCTCCAGGGATCGAGAGAGAACTTGCGACATCGTTTTTGACGTAACCTTATTTGGGCTCAAAACATAGCTATTTAATATGCAATTTCGTGATTGCAGAGGCCGCATTATATCGCATCCTAGCTTTGACAAAAGTTCAAAAACCTTCAGTCATAGAGTGTATTACGGACAACAAATGTTGGGCCACTGAATCCGCTTTATATATGCCGGGTTTCTGTTCGAAGATTGCAGTGTTACCCATCCGTCGATTGTGCGAAATTAAAATCAAACGAATTAATGGTGGGATTATTGAATTTTAGGATTCGTGTTTTTTTAAGGGGGCGGGGGAGTATGAACAATATCTACTGCTCTGCTTCAAAATGCACCACCGATCTCTTTTTCTGAATGGTGAAATTTCAAATCAGCACCATCTTTTCTCCAGTTCCTCACTACGTTCAAATTGAAACCAACAAGTCTACTGTAAATGAAAATGAACTCGTGAGGTTTGAATGTGCTACCAGCGGCGGCAACCCGGAGCACGTCGAGCGATACCAGTGGCTCTGGAAGAAGAGAGGCTCCAACGTGAGGCAGGTCATCCAGGATACAGAGACCGGCAGGCAGAATGGAAAGTTCTTAAGAGTTCGCGCGCATACCGTATGATAGGAGTGGGACGTACACGTGCAAGGCTTGGAACCTTGGTGGAATGGGACAGGCGTCGACTGGCCTCAAAGTACAATGTAAGCTTGTTTCTTCATTCTTTTTAAAATATACTGTGATATTTTTCACTGAAACTTGTATATCCAAACTGAGCAAAAACTATTTGGGTTTTCAAGTTTTACCCAAAAATCTATGCACATTTGTGATGGTTTTTCAGAAACTCAAAATCCTTTATTTCAAAGAGTGTAAGTAACTAGGGTTTTGGGATAGGATTAACTGCTAGAATAAGAGAGTTTGTTAGGACTAGGGATATAAGGGGTATGGAGTTCTTCCAACTTACATGTTGCCACTGCACTGAATAGTCCTAGTGCATAAAAAAATTGTTGGAAACGGTTTTTACTTGCCGAAACACACTGAATGAACGTCTGGGAAACACAGAGCCCAAAAGGTACCTCTTCATACATCGAAAAACATAGAGCCAGGGAAACAAAGATACTAAATGGATAGAAGAAACCTGTTTTATTGGATATATTGGTAAGGGTAAGAAATAGAAGTAACGGCAATATTTTGTCACTGATTGGTCTGCATGAAAGATTCGTTGCAAATGGTTTATGCTGCTGGCCAAAGGATACAAGGGAATAACGGACACGGGGGAAGATCTAACCCGCTCTTGGGGGTAACCCTCTTCATATAACCACATGGCCTGTTCATATCAACGAGCATGGAACCCTTCGGCTTTCCCGCTGCGCTGTTATAATTTGAACCATCCATGCTGAAATTTAACAACTCAGATATAAGTAGGTATGTATTGATTGAAGAAAGAACTTCGCTTAATATTTTCTTCTCACCCGCAGACTCGCCTAGGATAGACCCAGAGGCCAAATTGAAATATGACGCGGTAGGCAAGATGGGCAAGGAGGCATCATTAGAACTGTTCATTGTCGCAAAACCGACTCCGGCCGCAACTGGTTATGTCTGGGAGAAACATGGCAACATCCTGGCGAACTCCTCTCCAGATTATGAAATACAGTCCGGGCCAACATTCAGCAAGCTGAAAATCAAAAACGTCAAATCCTCCGATTATACGTTTTATACATGTTCTGTGAAAACGAGCGCATTTCACACGAAGGTCTTCAAGTTTAGGCTTCTCGGAGCAGGTAAGTGCCATTGCTGGGGCTGGTGGATTCCTCATCAAACTGGGAATGTATATTCTAATGGACACCGCGCGTTAAACGTGAGTCATCGGCTGCACGGGCTGTCTAAGTGGCGCAGTGGTAACATCAGCGACTGTCAGTCCCGGGTTAGATTCCCGATCGGTACCGGTACGCTCATGTGATAGAGAGTAGTGTGGGGAATCGGACAATGCAAGCAAGTCACTGTCCACTATGGTTGCAACAGCGCTAGCAGACGACAATATCAAATTTGAAAACTCAGGCCGATTCAACAGCGAATAATTCCTGTTCTATGGCACTCGATGTGGATTTGCTGGTAGACATTTCTAGATGATAACTTACAGACATCTGTCATTAGGTTTATATTGATGTGGCTATCTTGAATAAGTAGAAAAGCAGTATTTTTGTAGACCTATGCTCAATTCAGGGTACAAAATGCGCTTATTTCTCCCATATCGGCCTAAGTTATGACTGTTATACAAAATGCGCTTATTTCTCCCATATCTGCCTAAGTTATGACTGTTATACAAAATGCGCTTATTTCTCCCATATCTGCCTAAGTTATGACTGTTATACAAAATGCGCTTATTTCTCCCATATCTGCCTAAGTTATGTCATGATCGGTGTTTACCTCGTCTGCTTGGATGATTTTCAGTAAAACATCCATGACATAAATTATGTTACATTTTAGGGCCACCATCTGCGCCAAGACACCTCAAAGTAGTCAACTCATCTGCTGTAGCTGCGACTCTTGAATGGATATCAGGATTCAATGGTGGATCAGAGCAGAGATTTTACATCCAATACAAGAAGTCTGCAGAGAAGTGGCCGACCTCGGAGGGTCCTGAAGGAGGAATAACTGACCCAGGCCTCAATAAATTGGTGTCTTATGGACTTATGGATCTTGAGTCTAATGCCGTGTATGTGTTTCGGGTGCGCAGCAAGAATTCCAACTCTGGGCCACACACGAGCAAGTTCAGCAACAATGCGTTTGGAAAAACACCAGGTATGTGGGACCAGATTCATTCTGGTGGAACAACCATTTTTAGACCTTCATAGGGACCCCCTTCGGCAATTATAATACACAACTGAGCTGCGCGTGCAGTGATTGGGGAATGCCTCTTCTTTCTGGGGTTTCTGTGAACGGTTACTCCCGACACATCTGCGCTCCCAATCTTTCAACAGGTGTATAGTTTTCAATGTCAAGTGATAAAGTGTCAGGGAATGAAGGAATCTCTTAGGTATTGAAGGTCATGTATCTTTATATAACTATACATGTATCTTAATTTGTCATTATATAAAGGTGGCATTTTTTGTAATCAATACTTTTTATTGTAATCTTAATTTGAAGCATTTTGCACATATAAGTTTTAGTAACAGTAATAAGGTGGGATCGTGAAATAATGTTTTTACCGGACAAATAGTTTTGACTATTCGATGGATTGACGTGCAATATTTATTTTATCATGCGTGGGATGTTTAATTGTTGACAGAGGGTTAGGCAGAGAGTTTTGTTTATGTTGCATAGGGGGTATTTAAAATTGCTACACCGGCTTATGAATTAAGATACCCTGGGCCTCTGAGGTAGGAGTTTTACGCGGGTTTAATAAGTCAGCAATTTAATTTCTCCATTATAGCAGAGCTCCACATGAGTGCCGATTCCAATAGAGCCGTATTCTGCTTAAAACACTGCCGTACTCTCATTATTTGCATGGTCATTGTCGAGGTCATTTTACCGAATATCATTGTTTATTTATTTTGCAGAGAAGCCCCAAACGTCACTCCTAGGTGTGTCCCGAAAAGGCAACAAAGTAACCGTGCGCTGGAAACAAGTGACCGGAATATATACAGCACTCAAGATCAAATACTGCCTGACCGGCACGAAAGACTGCATGGATTACGCCGTGCTTAAATCAGAAGATGTCAACATGGCAACATTTTTCGTTGATGCCTTTACATATTATTATTATATGATTGTCCAAGATGGCGGCGATGTTGTATACAGGAGTACGGACATCAATGACGAATATCCTGACGAGAGTAATTCGCCAGTTGTTGCTGACAAGACAAACATTGGTGAGTCTGGTTTGGTAAATTTTTATATGGATATTTGTATCGACGGTTCAGTAGATAAAAGCACGATAGAACATAACGTATGTTTAATCGCAACTTTGGTCCGATTTGTCTTGATGGTGTGTTCATTCACCAGGATACCCCATGCCGTATGGCTGATGAAAAGTCAAAGTCTTATTTAATGATGATACATTCAAATTTTGTGACCATTGTTTTCTTTACAGTTGTTGCTGGTGTTGTTGGCGGTCTGGTTGGCGCAGTCATTGTAGCGATAGCAGGCGTCATGGTGGCAGCTGTTCTATGGTACGCCTCGACATCGTCGGGTACATACAGAGACCTGTGGGTAAAACGGCAGCGCCTACTTATACGCTAACTCACACACTCAAGAAAGTCGTTGTAAGAATGGCTCCCAACAGAACTGCGACGTGCAAGTGTATGAAGGGTTTAACCTTACGGAACATGCCAAATGGCCTTCACAATATACATAAAGACGCATTTCGTAACAGATCTTGGGTGGGGCTTGCTGATTTAGTTCGTTACCAGTGATACCATCTGGCGTTTTCAAAAGCTAACTATAAATTGCCGGGCTAGGGTATTTTTGGGCTAGTTTTTCAATGCCTATGATTTTACTTTAAAACAATTTATTTTTTATTTTTTTAGGAAACGTGGGCTTGTGCGATGGGGGAAGAGGCAGGATCAGAGACCTGCAAATGACACTGTGGATTTCGAGGAATCGAGAGTTACACCCAGGAATGATTCCGCACAAACTTTCGCTGACATTGGGGGTGACAACGTGATTAAAACATTTCACCATGAACGCGCGGCCGGCCATAAAACCGCTCTGCCCATTGTAACGGAGCGCCACATGCCAGCGCACGGACTTCCTGGGAATCAATCCGCGTCCTCAGATGATGACCTGAATGAATATGAAATCATTTGTTCAACGTCAAGACAGCAGGCCGGAATTGCTGGTCAGAATCCAATGGGCAAGCTACGACAGCCTCGCTGGAGAACGGCTGAGAGCGGTCTGGATGCCACACGTCAGAAGCATGTTCCTGCTCGCTTGGGCAGAAGTAGAAAACGAGTGGATACTTCCTCCAACAAAGTAGTGCGGAGACAGGAACCAGAAGGCACAAACAACGGACATACACAGAGAAAGCCCTGTCAAAGCCCGACTGAGGGCGGTTCAAGACAAGTCGACGGAACCAAAACGTTGAGTCCGAGTAGCTCAATTGACGATGTGGCCTATGATCAAGAGTCGCCATGTGCACATCCAGATCTTGAAGAGACAGAATACGATGAAGATGATATCTACATCAGTGAGCTGAGTCGAGTTCGAATGTCCTCAATCGAAGACGAGGCTGCCTACTACAGCGTAAATGGTTCTACGACTTGCCAGCAAGGTGATACAGGTCAAAACCCTGTTCCTGTTTCCCAGGCGGATCGGGAGTATGCTGTCCCTTCCGAAATAAAACAGAGAGGACCGGAGTCAGAATACACCTACATTCAAAGCGACTTACCAATCCTCACACAGGGACTGCCAATCCAATGCATGGCCAAGGCCGGATCAAGAGAATTCAATGGAAAAAACAAGTCGTCTCCTAGTCGATCGAGTGACGTTGTGACTCACGGTCAAGAGCCGCCATATGCAAATCTGGATCAAGTAGAGAGAGTAAAGGATGGAGAGTATTTGGACTTTCACATCTGAGTCCGGAACGATTGAGCATGAGACCGAATGAACTCTAAACATGGCAGCACTTGATCGCGGTTGTGATTGTGGTGACAGAGCCGACGTACAGGTGGCGTCCTCGTATAGTCTATATATAATATGGTGATTTGGCATTTTGGCCAACGTATTATTGTGTATATAATGTACAGCATTCTCTGTACATAACTTTCGTTGTTTGCGTCAGCACATTTGACTCGCGATTTCCGGCATGACAGCGACTGTCGTCATTGCTTACCACGTTCTAATTTGGCTTCGCCATCTTTTCATTGTCAGTGTGCATCGGTTTCACCGCATGTTATCGCGTGTTTACTTCATATTCCCTTTTTGAAGCGCTTGTGATAAATTCTTGTTGACATGGCACGGCAAGTCAGCCATTATCACGTGATCGTGTTGTGTCCCATTTACGCGGTTGCTAAGAATATCCATGCGCGTTGACTTAGATCGTCAATTTATAATAATTCGGTCGATAACCGTGGTTGTGCGTTTAACTGCGATTCCAGTCACTTTTATTTATTCCGTGTGACTGATATTTAATCTGGTTTCTATGCAATAAGTTGTCCTTATTAGTTTTTGGGACCTCGTAAGCCTGTCCGTCTGCAACCGTAGTTGCTAGGGGGCGTTTCTTCTTTTGTTGAACACATGGATTTCGTGGGCTTGACAAATTGCGACGCTGGATTGGGTTTGGCGTAGCGATATCTTGTGTGGTGCGAAATATAAAACCTGAAACTCACAACGCTTCGGGGCGACTCTCAAAAATAATCCGAAGCAAGAACATCTGCCGAATTCTATTTCTTTCATTCATCTTCGCCATTTTAATCCGAAAACGCAAGTAAAGGTATCTCCATCGAGCGGCAAGGTAAGCCGGAATTACCAGTTTTACCTTTAATGCATGTTTTAATTGTGTTCTGTAAGTATATTAACCCGGATCCAATGCACCGGTCCCAGACCATAGCTGGGAGTCAACGCTTGGATTCCGACGCTGTATTGCATGTAAATATTTAACATTGATGGCTTAAGGAATTGAACCCGAGGCGGAGGACCTTGGTTGAGTTACCAAGACACTCGAGGGTGGAGCTAAAATACAGTCCAAACCCGAGCCGATAGGCGAGGGTTTGGACGAAATTTTAGCTCCACCCGAGAGTGTCTTGGTAACTCAACCAAGGTCCGAAGCCGAGGGTTCAATTTCTATTCTAAAATACCACAAACTTAAAAAGATAGGCCACGAAAATAACTTGAATATGTGCGAATTTGGCAAATTCTATCCATCGCCGGCCCGGAGCGCCGGTAGCGCCGTTGTTTACATTATGTTACGGCAACGTTACAGAAAATGAGACATGTACAATTTGTACAGCGCGCATAGGAAGTCCGCATCGGCTCGCTCAAGTGATGCTAAAATCCGCGCAAATGGGCTGTTTGGAGCGTTTTTCTCGGCAAATATGTGTAGTGCTCATTAAAAAACTTAGGGTGGTTGATGCTTCCTTGGCTGATTTGTGTTTGAAGCAGTGTTTTGAGAGCCTCAAACTTCTGAAGTGAGCTGAAATTCCATTGGGATGACGTGTGCATGGTTTCCACATTTTAGTGCAACCCGAGGGAACTTTGGTAGAGCATCTTGGTTGCGTGTCCAAAACACTCCACTCTCAGAACGAGGCTTAAGCATTTTCCATTTAAAAGTTGACTTTACGGTACCAAGGTATTTTAGAATAGTATATATAAACTGATATCCGAACAATATGCGTTGTTTCTCTATTGTTTCTCTTAAGTCGGCCGCATTGCAACGGTAATGGCGCAACAATATTAATGCCATTTTCGTATTATGAAATTCATGTATATGCACGTCTGGATCCAGAAGTATTAAGGTAGCAGGAAGGGTTGGGCGTTTGTGGTTTCTGAGTCTGAGGGGGTTGGTGTCTGTTGACTGTGCTTTAAGAGAGACTAGGCATGGCGCCAGTCTCTCTTAAAGCACAGTCAACAGGCATTTGGTCTCAGTATTTGGGTTTTGATTGCCATGACTGTACCCCTGTAAAAGTCAGAGGAGGAGAAGTTTGGAATGATGAAAGCATTGAAGAAGAAGAAATGTTATTATTGAGGAAAGCAAGATTTATTATGAGACTAGAAGGCAGTGTCCTGATTTGATTATTTTGAAAATGGCGGTCTGAACACATTAAAAGGTGGAACATGGCATTTTATCGACTTTGAAGTGTTCCGCAGTTAAAGGGAGACTATAGGCAGCAGCTAGGTAGGCAAGATAAAGTCATACAAATTTGCCAATAGGGGTCAGTCATATCTCTAGGCATGGCGCCAGTCTCTCTTAAAGCACAGTCAACAGGCATTTGGTCTTAGTATTTGGGTAAGTACAGAATCAAGGCAGCTCAGAGAGCAATGATTGAACGATGCTGTGGACAAGTCCAAGGATACTGCATCAGTCACGACCAACTTCTCATCAGAAAGCGTCACCACCAGCATATTCAATGTTCAGTTCCAACCTGTACCAGTCCAATGCACGCCTGTCATGGTCAGCAGTGGTCAGCTTAGCGCGATATGGAACATTCTTCCGAAACTCAAGCGAGGGAAGTCTGCTCATTAGCCTATCTCGCGCACTGCTCCTTCTTGTCAAACATCGTAGTGAAATCGTGGTACAGTGGGGCGTCCTCGAGGATTGCAGCTGGTCGGACAGACGTGAGGTGGAATGTGGGCGGCTGCACTTCTTCGTTGATGTGCGATGGCAGATAGCACAGTTGTTGCGTTGCATGACAGCTGAAAGTGAATGTGATATCATATAACTGAGGCGTTTGCAATGAGACTATAGGTGAAGTAGAAGCAAGGAGTGAAATGGGCCATCTTCCAGAGACTAATATACAGAGTAAGGGCACTGGGTGTTGTTAGATTCAGCATTGAATGTATTCCTCATACAAGCGTGAATAGTGTGGACATACAGTGAGAGGTGAGAGACCCCTATTGACTACTTCTTGTAATTTTATCTTGGATATTATATTAGTATTGAACTTCTAGCCATGGAATATGAAGAAATTGAAGTTGTAGGCATGGAATATGAAAAATTATTCAACGGTGAAAGACATTATTCCATGAGGCTTTGCCGTGATCGCAAAGGACGCGACGCGATTGGTTCACATGCTAATGAGGTATGAATGATAATGATAATTACCTCTATAATGCTACTTGGATAGCGACTGTGTCGTTGATTGCAACAGTGGTCTATGTCAATGTGTGCCTGTAATGTCAATGAAGTATGATGAGGTGATGACGATAGTGCAATTATTAAATATTGGCAAGAGATCATACTACAACATAGGTCTTGTTTTTGACAGATGACTGTGCGACATTCCCATTGGGTCTTGTTAGAGTCAGCGCTGCATGTATTCCTTGTACAAGCTTGAATAGTTGTGACGGACTTTGAGAGGTGAGAGACCCCTATCGGCTACTTCGGCTAACTTTATCTTGCCTTCCTAGCTGCTAGCAATAGTGCCCCTTTATCAAGACTGAAACCCACTGTGCGGGGCTAAGAAATTACCTTTATAATCCTAGTTGGATAACCACTGTGTAGATGATTTGAAGAGTGCTCTGTGGATGTGTGCCTGTAATGTCAATGAAAGTATGATGAGGTGATGACGATAGTGGAATGACGAAATATTGGAAAGAGATCTATTCCTAGAAGAACATATGTCCTGTTTTGACTAGGTGGCGCATTTTAGAATCAGCAGTGAGCACTGTGTGTAACATGGTGGAGGCAGCGGAGATAATAACTGTGTCGAAAGTATTGTTATAGGGCCTTCCCTAGGCCCATGGGGTTAAATTTACAATCCACGATTGAAAAGACGTAGTTTGATCGCATTCAACTATAAATCCATTGAACAGTTGTGTTCCTTTAGTCAACCGATGACCTTTTGTTGGGCCATAATCGGGGATTGTAAACTGTAAATGTATTATGGACTGGGAGACGGGGGAAACACAAGTGAAATAGACCAAAACAAGTGATTTTGGGGCTTTGGTTTAGACGCATGCCCCACATGCGCCATGCGGGATTATACGGTTCATGTGAACTTGTTGACATCTACATGATCTAGTGCTGTTATTGGTCATGGTACATGGTAGGCCTAATCATCATGGCTATATGTTTCAGGAAAAGCTCGGAGTAAAATGAACTGCCGATGAATAATGATGTTGTTCATGTTTACCATGTTTACTAGTACATAGCCATAGGGTATGCACTGGCCAGTGCACTTTCTGCACGTCGTCATGGTCATGTACGTGATACCTTGCATATTTTGTTTTTTGAATGCGCATGCTTTTTGGGCAAAATCACTTGTACCAACACTAATGAATAATGTCTTCTTATCCCTATGACTCCATACACAGTGAGGGCATTGTCCCATTCCCATCAAATGGTAACTTATTGTACCGTATTAGGGTGGAAGTTCGGGAGCAGATACCTACCGTTGCACGCCTGTCATAATCAGTAGTGATGAGCTTAGCGCGATATGGAACATTCTTCAGAAACTCAAGCGAGGGAAGTCTGCTCATTAGCATATCTCGCGCACTGCTCCTTCTTGTCAAACATCGTAGTGAAATCGTAATGGAAAACGTCTGGCTTTGCGCCAGACGTTGAGACTAATAAGTGAAGAACTAATAGGTAAAGAACTTCTACTTGCGCGAGACTGCTCTGATAAAATTATCATTGCAGAGACTACGGTGACGTACATACATATTTTTTACAATCAAAAATGCCCTCAAAAGACGACATGGAATGATTATTTTATTGATATTTCCTACTATATACCTTCCAATTATCACTTTATACAAATAGATCGGCGTTAGGTCGCATGCTTTTCTTTCCTGGTGACACTATAAAGCAAAATAGTTGCAACCCCGTAAATGCGCTATAAGTCCAATAATAAGTGACGGTGACCCGTTATAAATGTTTCGCCAGCTTCGCTTTTTTGCCGCTACGCGGCGCGTTGGGCCCTTGCGTCCAGAAGTATTACGGTAGCAGGAAGGGGTGGGTGTTTGTGGTTTCTGAGTGTGAGGGGGTATAGTGGTGTCTGTTGACTGTGCTTTAAGAGAGACTAGAGAGACTAGGCATGATGCCAGTCTCTCTTAAAGCACAGTCAACAGACATGTGGTTTCAGTATTAGGTCTTTCATTGTAGCAATGCGAAAATGTAAGCAATTTTGGTTAGGCCCGTTTTGTTATCATCTAGTAGCTTCTAGAGTGACTCTACCACTCTCTTGATTACAACGGCCGCCTCAACGCCACCAGGCGGGGCCTAATGGTTTTAGGCTATGTAGCTTAGCGCGATATGTACCATTCTGGGAAAACTCAATGAGGAAGTATGCTCCTCGAGTCATTAGCATAATCTCATCTTAACTCCAGCTCGAGGTAATCTTGCGCAGTGTTTCTTCGGCCCAGATACATTGTGGTGGAAAATGTCTAATACAAAGAACGCCTGGCTTGCGCCAGACTAATAAGTGAAGAAGGTCTGGCTGCGCGAGACTACTGTGATAAAAATGACCATTGTAGAGACTCTGTGACGTAGGCATATACTTTTTACAATTAAAAATGCTCTCAAAAGACGATAAGGAATGATTATTTCTTAACATTTCCTGAACTAAATACCTTCTAATTATCACTTTACATAAGTTGGCGTTAGGTCGCGTGCTCTTCTTTCCTAGTGAAAATATACAGCAAAATAGTTACAACCCCATAAACGCGCTATAAGTCAATAATGAGATCACGGTGACCCATTATAAATGTTTCGCCAGCTTCGCTATTTTGCCGCTACGCGGCGCGTTGGGTCCTTGCGTCAAGGCCACGGTGACCCGTTATAAATGTTTCGCCAGCTTTGCTATTTTGCCGCTACGCGGCGCGTTGGGTCATTTGTGTCCAGAGGCGACAGTGAACCAAAGAGAGTATACTTTAGACGTTAGAACAATAGATTCCCCGATAACAATAAACCAGCCCGATCATTTGTGGCTCGTAGTAGAGGAGTCGTTTTTTGAAATACTCTGCTAGTAGTCACTGGTTTCGAATCGCAATACTGGGGATTAAATGAGAAATGGGGGTAATAACACTCGTGTACTGCACCATAAAGAAAATTGGTGTCAGAAAATAGTGACGATAAAAATGGAAATTACATGTAATTGACCTCATTGCACTCACCAATCTTAGAATAACTATTGGCGTAGAATGAGGACGAAGGAAAACCCTGAAAACCAGGTGACAGTAGTGAGTTAATAGCAGAATATATTAGATAGCTGGTGCCCGCGCTTAAGGTTATTTCTGCTCCCATTGAGCCGAGTATATGACGCTCAATCACATTGTTGCCACCCCGAAAAATCACCTTATCTGTATCCTCCGCCGTTGAGTATTGCAGATCTAGTCTCCTCAGCGGCAGTTGGTGGAGTTAAGTTGTCCTGTATACAAAGATTCTTCAGGTATTGGAATATGCCTCCTCTGGCCTCGGCTGAAGAGCAGCATTCAATCAACGAGTGGGTAATGGTTTCTTCCTCCCCGGTCTTGCAAAGCTGGCATAGAGGACTCTCTCCTCTTTGAGTTTCCTATGACGCAGTTTGTAGGTTATGTCTTCGAACAAGTAGTCTGGTTTTGCTGCAGCGGCTCGGACTTGGATTGTTTTACCCGCGCAGCATGTCCACAGAGGATGTGGTTCCAGGGAGAGGTGGCCGAAGTCAAGCCAGTTTAGTGATCGGTGGGCTAAAGCTTAGGTTAATAAGCTTCTTCACAACTTCTTCACAAGACTCCTTCACAACTGACTTCCATGCGAGGCTGATTGAGTTGGGAAGATATGTCTGTGCCGTAGGAGATTGCGATTTCCTGAGCCTGCAGGAACCAACTTCCATTCGTCCCCTGCAGGGCCAGTTGTCTGACTGCGAGGCATCGACGGGGATGGTCGGTTGCCAATCGGGCTACGGCCCCAAAAAGGGAGTGGATCCTCATACGCAGTATACCCTCAATTGGAATCGACCCCTGGAGTAGGTAGACTGCCTCATTGGCTGTACTTTCAGGCAGGCTTTGAATCTGTCGTAGAATCTTACGATAGCATTTTTCGATCTTCTGAATTTGGGCTTTGTTGAGGACGCAGGTTTCCAGACCATATAGTAGGCGAGGTACAACGTAGGCTTGGATGATCCTAATCGCGGTGGCTGGGTCCAGGCCATCATGTCCATGCAACCTGACTCCGAATAGTGCGCATGCAGCAGCACTAGCGCTCGACAGGTGGCGCTCGATGTTAGGAGCAGACAGTCCTCTGACCCACTCAAATCCCAGATGGATGAAGGAGTTGACTTTGGTCATTTGCTATCGTTGAGAAACCAGCTACAGTCTTGCAAGGGAGTTATGGCAGCTTTTCTCACTCTGATCATCTCTGTGATTATCGGCGTGATGGTTTGGATATCGTTGCCATGTTCGTTTGCATAGAAGGCACAGAAGTTGAGCATCCCCTGGAACTCTGGGTTTAGGCTAGATAGCAGAGCGACATCATAAACAACAGATGCGGCATGACATCTACACTACTAAATCTATAGACTTCCAAGGAAATCACGGCAACCGTGCGCACTGTCTCTTTGAAACTTCACCCAATCTTTCACTACCTTTCCGTTCACAAAATGATTGATTTTCAGTCTAAACATTTGCCGGGAATGTGGACTTTTTAGCGATTTTATTCAGGAATTTTGTCTGATCTAAAACTCACGGAAATTGCCGGACATTGCCGAAGTTGACCGTTTCGTGTTGATGACGTCATCAGAAGCGAACAAAGTGACAGACCAGTGAAGAGCAGTCAATTTGCAACTTTCGCCCTGCCATCTGTTGGGACTTCGGGAACCAAAATGTGTTGATGACGTCATCAGCGAACAAAGTTACAGACCAGTGAGGAACAGTCAATTTGCAAAGTGTCAATGGCGAGTTGTCCATGTTGTCCGGCGAGTTTTGCACCTGTTTTTGGTCAACTCAACAACTTTTCTTATTCAAGTAATTTGATACTTTCCACCAGTGTTGTTGTCTGAGCTGCCTGTTCTATTTTCAAGCAACATGTTGTCACTCCAGGTGCATCACCTTCCACTTTCTGATCAGTGTTTTCAACAGCATTGAGGGGAAAACAAGCATTTCTACATTCTGGGTGGGTTGTAATGTAAAAACTTGACCTAGGTCTATATTGTAAATTAACTTGGGGCGTATTTTTGTTCAAGTTGGAAATTTTTATGGCGTTTGCATTTTAGGTTTGGTGTATAAAACAGGCACTCGAATTGTGTAATATGCTGTAACCCAACCTTTAGCGCCCTCCTTGCTAAAGAGAGGCCAGTAAACGAGTAATTTTGATCTGGACTCTCTTTCCCACTGAATCTTTAGGAAGTGTTGTGGAGAATTCATGTTTAGTCTGGACGACACAGCAAGTTTAGTTCTCCAAGTAGCTCCACCCGACATCTGGTGTTATCATATCTTGCTGAAGAAAAATTGTTAATGTGGTTGTGGCTTAAGCCATACCACGGGTAACTTTACTAGTGCTGTATAATGATCTGCGCAGGAACCCCACGCAAAAGAACAATCTCTCAATTTATTTATTTACAAACTATTTACAATCTATTTACAAACAATTCAAATCATATTTTACATGTGAAAGTTGTCTATCAATGATACTTCCGGTCATTGATAGAATACACTTAACTAGATTTAGGATAAGCGACCACAAATTACAAATTGAGTCTGGCAGATACACGGGCATCCCAATTGGTGAAAGACTGTGCCCCCACTGGAATCAAGTTGAAACGGAGATCCATTTCCTTTTTGAATGTAATCTTTTGAAACGTCTACGGACTAGACTCAACTTACCTCACTATAATCTTCCCAATGACTTAAAATTGATAAAAATAATGTCGTCAACTGATTTTCGTCTCACGTCATCATTGGGACATTTTGTTACCAAATCTTAGCGTTTGCTATTGAAGACGTTCAAAACTTGACACACATTCGCAAAAAGTGGCGATCAGAAGTAAAATCTCACAAAAGTAACACTTGACACTTGCGTGGCCAGTAATTTACCACATCAAACTTATGTTACAGTTAGTACCGGTGCGGTACACAGATAAGTCACAAATGGACATCACAAAGTTGAACACACTCTTGAACTAGGGCGACAAACTTTCGCCCGAAATTGCAGTGCAGTGTAGTGCATGTATGAACACGTGCCGTTTATAAAATACAACATTACAAAACGTACAGGAAATGTACATGAAAAAAGCACGTGGGTACGGGATATGATGGCGGTGAAACATTTGGGAAAATCGATCTTGGTTCCCGGCCGAGCCCCCAATTTGTTACGATAGGTCTTAGTCAATCACACAAAACGTAACTCAAAATGAACTACACAAGTCCATTGCACAAATGAACACAAGATCGATTCAAAGAACTACCGATAAGTGTATTTAAAACTGGTACAAAAACTATTATAGAGAATTTACATCTTTTGACAGTAACGCCATCTTACCCGACGACTTGCGTCGTCTCCAACCAATTCCTAACCGGCCGGGATGACCGAAGACAACCGAAGGAGGTCACAATACGTGTAGTCCAAGTTCAATATTGTCATTGCGACGAGTTGTAAATGCTTATACATTTACAAACTTTCAAAAAAAGACTTCTTAAAAAAAGCTTACACATTTTAAAATAATAATTTGCCAGAAGATACAAAACCTTCATAAATCGTCAGAAAGGTTTTTATGACAAGAAATATGAGTCCTCAAATGAACAACGTTTCCAGGGAAACCGACCGGCTCCACCTGTTCGACCAACTATGATTTGCAAAATGCATGGCCGTACAAATTTAATGTCAACAAGTTCACTCAAAACGTTGTAAAATAATGACTTTATCCAATGGCCTCTTTCGGTAAAAAAACTCCTAATTACATTAGAACCTCTTGGTAATATCCATGGAAATTAGCTGAGTTAATAGACTTTTGCCGTGCACATCAATCGTGCCGGCTGAATCATATTAATAGATACTATTAACATTGTGGCGGTGTAGTTCCCGTTGTTTGCTCTCTCACTTCACACCATGTCAGTCAGTTTTAAAAGTGCGGGAGGGCGTGCGGTAAGGAAAATGGCCAAACTGACGTCATCACCCCGGTTATTCAGATCTCAAAACAGACGGGCAACACCCATTCTGAACTGAGTTGCTGATGCCCGATTTTAAATGCACCCAGCAAAGATTTTTCAACAAAGCGCCAGAAAATCTCTATAAATGTCTAGAAAGCACCTGACCACGAACGAATAATGACGGATCTCCCAACATTAACCAAGAGATTGACATCTGACACATATAATTTGATTCAGTAAGGTAGATTTAGGTAAAAAGCAAGCTGGCATTCAAAGACCGATAAAGACGACTTTGTTTACATTTAATTCGGGCGAAACCATGGTCATGTTAATAACTCTAAATTAGCAAATAGGCTGAATGAGTAATGAATGCATTCCAATTTTTCCTAAATCCAAATGCAAGCATTGAAATTACGAGATACAATGGTTTCTTGCAGTATAAGAGGATTTATGAGACTTCATAGAACGTTTTCCATTGGGTGTATATAAATAATGACCCGATCGACTGTATGTGACTGTCTATGATTCTGCAGAAAACTAGGCTAGACCTAAAGTATACTCTAGTCCAGGTAACCTCGACCCTATCCGCTGCAAAGCAGAGGGTCGAGGAAGCCTCGTTGGTTTACCCGAGGTGAACCATGCATTGTCAGTGCTTACAGTGGATGCACTGTCATACCAAGCGCTCTGGTATTGCAGATTATTCACTTGGATCGAGGTTACCCATCCTACAGAAAAACACGAGGCCGGACACTGGAATTTTACGCCGCCAAATCGAGTTGATGACGAGTTCATTACCGTCGAGTACTCGTCTCTGTAATGAGTGAATGGAGGAGACTGGTGAAAGAGTCTAAGAATAATGTAGAACGGAAGAAAACTGAAATCACAAAATTTGATGAATATTTATAGATTTTCAATTTTGACCGACAGCCCCAATTCCTCAATCTATCATGTGCCACCTCCAATTCCCTATGGCGCAGTTGGCATCTTTATCTTTCAGTTGGCACTATCAAGACCAACTCATACCAGTTCGCCCACACCAGTCTCCCCGGAAGAAACCTCTCGAAGTGTTTTGCTAACCAACTGGCGTAAACCGCCTAGCGTATTTTATTGTCTCCTTGCTCTGTCCTTTACCCATATCTTTAATTGTCAGTACGGGTGATAATAGAACGCTATTAGGTAGCAGTCCTATTGTGCGTCCTTTTCGATATTTACTTCGTTTCGACGTTATCCCAATATGGCAATTTCTGAGCAAAACTTTGGTCACCTTATTAATCTTTGTAACAATTTTCAAAGGAGCCAGAGGAGAGCATATGTCTCTCATAAATGTTACACTGAGAAGTAAGTTTTTGCTTTTATGTGAAAATAAAAGCGTTGATGCCTTTCGATAGTTCGAAAAGTGGCAAAAATATTTATACGGGACCGACAAAATTTCCAACCGCATTCTCGGTTTAGGGAAGACACGATAGAGTGCAGGGTATCCATTCTTTATCCTTTTATAGAATATGGTATGATCTTGTCGACTGACGAAATAACGTCCGTGGGCAATGCGTTCAAATGTTTGCCAATTATTCAGTTCTGAAATCGCATTCTGGCCGCGTATCCAAGTTATATTAAATATGGAGAGAAAAGGACGACGATAGCTTCCTTTGACAGTGCCATATATTACAAATATGTTTTTCAAGCCAATCGGCACGCAAAGAATACAATATTTAGTTGAACATGGGTGATGACGAGGTAGGATTATTATGTCAAAATGACGAGTTGATATCTCAAACAACTTAAGTACAACCGGTTTGTATCCACTTTTCCGGCGCACGTAGCAGAGCAGCCATAATTTTCCGATGCGAATATATCCAAACATCAAACGAAAACGAGAGGAAACAGACACATTATGAACGAGTGCGTAAACATCCCTTCGTTCAGGTTGGTAGACAAGTATATTTCTTAAGGCATGAACATGTCCTTTATTATCTCGATGAACAAATAGTATGGAATTAGAATTGTCGTCAAACATAAACAGCCTGGCTTCATATTTACTCAAAATGACTGATACGGGGGGTTTGAAAACGACTGGTTCAGAAACTCTGTACGTTTGTGTTCTTTTTTCCTGAAAGAGCAGTTGTTAAATTGTAAGTAGATGAGAGCTGCACTGCTTTTCATTCTTGTTGCCACTGTACAGTGAGACTTTAACCAGGGACCAAGAAACTTCTTGTCGGAATGCCTAATGGTATGATTTACTACCACAATTTGTATCAGGTTTGACTTTGAGACGAATTATTGCTATACCATGATCGAGTTTTGGCATGTGATAAAACCTTACCTCTTGTTGATACATATGCCATCCTCTAGTAATCGTTACATCTTTCCTCTCCAAACATGTTGCCTTCTCACTATGCAGTCGGCAAACATGGCCGTCAGTATGCCCGGGGGTATTAATAGTTTTGTAACTTAGCACCAAAAGCAACACCTTGGATACTTTCATCAGAATTTGTTAATTCGGGTTTTCCGTGACGCAGGAAACCGCTTTACAACAAGTGGTCCGTTTCAGCCAATCGACTGCTCGGAGTCGAAAGTACAACCTGCTTTATGAAATTTGGTACTATATATTATATGTACTTCCTGTAATCACCTATGCACCGTCGACGTAACCGCAATAGCTCACCTACCGATCCCGATGGCCCAGTGGACCAGGCGGCCGCCTCATAAATTGAAGGTCGAGCAGTCACCGGTGACTATAGTTCATCGTGCTTTATGAATTGTGTTACTCAACTTCCTGAGATGTCACTTTCTTGACGGGCGAATGTGTTGAAAGGCGCTGCTGCTCAAAGGCGTTGCCGCAAGTGCTCAAATACTGAAGGTCGGGCAGTCGCTGGAGTCGAAAGTATACCGTGCTTTATGGAATGCGGCACTCTACTATCAAAACACTCTCCCTGGTTCAGGCAATGAGAATACGAATCGCTTTATTGATCAACAGAAACATAATGTTTTTTTTACGATGTTGTATCCGATATCTCACTTGCATCGATCGAGTGCGAATTGAAACTAAATGCTGTATTTTTGGGAGAAAATGCCCTCTAGAAAATTATTTTTTTGGAAGATATCGGGTGTCCCCCGCTCCAAAAAAACGTACGGAGCGTTAACCCGAAATGTCGATGTCAGTAAGTTTTATAAGTGCGGGAGGGCGTGGGGTGAGGAAAATAACCAAACAGACGTCATCGCCCCGGTTATTCAGACCTCAAAACAGACGGGCAGCTTACATTCTGACCTGAGTTGCTGATGCCAGATTTTATATGCACCCAGCGAAAATTGTTCAATAAAGCAACAGAAAATCTCTTTCAATGTCAAGAAAGCACATGACCACGAACGATTAATGACTTCCTTCGGATCTCCGAACATTAACCAAGAGATTGACATCTGACACATATCATTTGATTCAATAAGGTAGATTTAGGTAAAAGGCAAGCTCGCATTCAAAGATAGATAAAGATGACTTTGTTTACATTTGATTCGGGCGAAACCACGGTCATTTTAATAACTCTAAATAAGCAAATAGGCTGAATAAGTAATGAATGCATTCCAAATCTTCCCAAAATCCGAATGCAAGTATTTAAATTACGAGATACAATGGTTTCATGCAGAGCAAGAGGATTTTATGAGATTTCATAGAAAATCATATTGGGTGTATATAAATAATGACCCGATCGACTGTATGTGACTGTCTCTGACTCTGCAGACAACTAGGCTAGACCTAAAGAATAATCTAGTCCAGGTAACCTCGACCCTATCCGCTGCAAAGCAGAGGGTCGAGGAAGCCTCGTTGATTTAAACGATGTGAACCATGCATTTTCAGTGCATACAGTTTGTTTCGACGAAGGTTCGGATACCAATAAACAACAGGGACGGTAGAATTCGAACAAACACTGGACCCACCTGGTTATGGCTGCTGTTTCTAATTCCAATGGCAGCACCCTTCACGGTTGTTGATACCAGTACCAATCAGCTGCCCTGGAGACTATGTCATCACGCCCTTGGCTTCACACCCTGTTGCTAGCCCGTGGGCGGTGCAATATCTAGAAGAGGTTCTGGGTTCCTCTCAAACCCCGCGCTTGACCAACAAGCGGGCTAAGTATATTTTTGATAATGGATATGTTTATAGTTTTGTACAATAATGCACATATACGTATGTCGACTATAGTTTGATATATAATGTTGAATATTAACAATACATGATGGTTTGATATATAATGTTGTATATTAACAATACATGGATAAGCTATACTGCTCTGACTAATAAGTCGAATTTTAAACAAGGAATCAATTAAATCTTTTTTGGTTTTTGTCATAGGCAATATAAGTAACAAGGTGATACAACTAGAACTTTGGTTCTTACTAAATGTTAGATGGTGTTGATGGGCGAACCCATTTTGACCCAATGTCAGTTTATTAAAATACTATCACGGACGTAAACCTAAACTGGCGGCGTGTAAACGAAGGAGATGTACGACAGCGGAATGCCAATTATAATTCCGGCTATCGAGCAATGTAGACACGAATGCTATTTGCTAGTAGTCGAATAAATTCGACTACAAATTCAACCACAATGGCCGAATCGAATGTCTACTACGAAGTATGCTAGAAGTGCTTGAATGCACTATTTAGAACATGACGTCACCGATTAACGCCTAGTTCTGTAAACTAGAAAACAACCAAATTTATATAACACGCCTACAATTTAGGTGCTTAAAGAATGGTGGCCCTTCCGTTCAACCCGGAAACAACGACTAGAACCGAGCATCAAGACCCATCCAACGATGACATATGTAACCACAGGACATTCTAACACACCATCACGAAGGACTATAATTATTAGTCCAGACCTAAGCATATATGACATAAATAGTAAGATTACCCAACCAACTGGAAAACCAGAACAGTGCATGAAACGTCAACGATATAAAATCTGTCCACAACAAATGCGAAGACAAAACCTACAGGCCTACGAAACCGGCCAGAATAGGTATAATACTATACGAATGCATGAGCTACCGTGTAGCACAATTGTGCACATACACAAGGGAGAAATCCCATACAAAGCGATTATGTCAATACACAGGTTTGGAAAAGTAATCAAAACATGAGCTCACAAACAAAATGGCGGCTCAATTTAAGTGCATGTCATTACGACATTACGAAGTGGAGTGACGAAGACTACGCCCTACTGACTCCCAGTCAAATTTTGGAATTAAAAAGAAAAATTATCGGAATAATCCTACCAGGACCTTCAAACTTCAACTTCCTTCAACGAACCGCCTCCAAACAGAATAACATGGCACAGGATTCCAACCAGGACGAATGATACAAATAAAAACACAGGAAACCCGGGAAGAACGAAAAGGCCGTGTGCTCCCTGCAGGGCCCTAGCAGAATGAGAGCGAAAACCTAGTGCGAGGCCGAGATCTCGCGTAGTTTTATTAATTTTATAATATTTCTTTTTTATTTGACTCCCATGAGCCTCTATTAAAATGGCGTCCGTTTGTTTACAATTACTATAGCACATGAGGAAATGGCACTTCGCCAAAACACAGTGGATGCACAGTCATACAAAGCGCTCTGGTATCGCAGATTATTCACTTGGATCGAGGTTACCCGTCAAACAGAAAAACAAAACGCCCCCAAATCGAGTTCATGACGAGTTTATTGCCGTCAAGTACTCGACTCTGAAATCTGTAAATGGAGGAGACTGGAGAAAGAGACTAAGCATGATCTAGAACAAAAGAAAACTTAAATCACAAAGTTTGATGAATATTTATAGACTTTCCATTATGACCAACAGCCCAAATTCCTCAATCTGTCATGTGCCACCTCCAATTCCCGTGGCGCAGTTGCCATCTTTAGATTTCAGTTGCCACTATCAAGACCAACTCATACCAGTTCGCCCACACCAGTCTCCCTGTAGTCATGACTTCACAGCTTGTGAATTCTCAGTTCTAGTTCTAGTTTATGTTGTCGTTCGCCCTCGCAATTGATATAGACTATAGGTCTTTGATGATTTAGTGTGATCTGCTTCCTCGGAAATCCAACTCGAATGATTTGACTAATTTCTGTGATGGCCAAACCTCTCGAAGCGTTTTGCTAACCAACTGGCGTAAACCGCCTAGCGTATTTTATTGTCTTCTTACTCTGTCCTTTACTCATATCTTTAATTGTGTGTACTGGTGATAATAGAACGCTATTAGGTAGCATTACTAGTCTGCGTTCTTTTCGATATTTACGTTGTTTCCGCGGTATCCCAATATGCAAATTTTTGACCGAAACAATGGTCACCTTATTAATCTTTCTTACAGTTTTCAAAGGAGCCAGAGGAGAGCATATGTCTCTGATAAATATTACACTGAAAAGTAAGTTTTTGTTTTTATGTGAAAATAAAAGCGTTGATGCCTTTCGATAGTTCGAAAAGTGGAAAATATACGGGACCGACCACACTTCCAACCGCATTATAGGTTTAGGAAAGATACGATATATTGCAGAGAATCCTTTCTTTATCCTTTTATAGAATAAGATATGACCTTGTCGACTTCCGAAATAACGTCCTTGGGCAATGCGTTTTAAACTTTGCCAATTATTCAGTTCAAAAAGTGAATTTTGCCCGCGTATCGAAGTTATATTAAATATGGAGAGAAATGGACGACGATAGCTTCCTATGACATAGCAAAATATTACAAATATGTTTTTCAAGCCAATTGGCACGCCAAATGTACAATGTTTAGTTGAACATGCGTGATGTCGAGGGAGGATTATTGTGTCAAAATGACGAGTTGATATCTCGAACAACTTAAGTACAACCGGTTTGTATCCACTTTCCCGCTGCACGTAGTGGAACAGCCATAATTTTCCGTTGGGAATATCACTGAACATTTTCGTAAAACGAGAGGAAACAGACACATTATGAACGAGTGCGTAAACATTCCTTTGTTCAGGTTGGTAGACAAGTATATTTCTTAAGGCATGAACATGCCCTCTATCATGTCGATGAACAAATAGTATCGAATTAGAATTGTCGTCAAACATAAACAGCCTGGCTTCATATTTACTCAAAATGACTGATACGGGGGGTTTGAAAACGACTGGTTCAGAAACTCTGTACGTTTGGGTTCTTTTTTCCTGAAAGAGCAGTTGTTAAAGTGTAAGTAGATGAGAGCTGCACTGCTTTTCATTCTTGTTACCACAGTACAGTCAGCCTTTAACCAGGGACCCAGAAACGTCTTTACGGAACGCCATATGGTATGATTTACTGCCACAATTAGTATCATATTTGACTTTGAGACGGATTTTTGCTATACCACGATCGAGTCTTGGCATGTGATAAAACCTTACCTCGAGTTGATACATAAGCCATCCTGTAGTAATCGCTACATCCTCCCTCTCCAAACATGTTGCCTTCTCACTGTGCAGTCGGCAAACATGGCCGCCATCATGCCCTCGGGTATTAATAGTTTTGCATCTTAGCACCAAAAAGCAAACAAATGCGCAATGACACCTCGATTGCATGTTTTCATCAGCAAAACTTGGCTGAATTATTTCTCGATCATGTGTAACCTTCTTGTAAATCCTGCTTTGGGTTGAGACCATTGTCAGTTATTGCCGAAAATGTACGAGACCACTATATCAAACACCAGGCATGATCATGACCACTAGGCAGTATTAATCAACGTGGCATTAATTCATCCAACATATTGACCTAATTCAATCAAAGATCTGATTAGCTTTTTCAAACAACAACATTTCAACATGAGAGAGCATCAGAACTATTTCTGTGAAGCCGAAATAGTGCGGATATTTTACAAATAATGCAATTTTATAACAAGCGTTAATGCCGGTGTAGAAGTTTAAAATGTCCTAGGATAAAATGTCCGGGAACAAAGGATTCTATTATGCGCTGAGCTATTGACGGTCATTGCCTCTATAGAACCATATGCCATAATGTCAGAATACAATAGGCCCGGACACCTTTTCTAGGGGGACACTTTTTACTTTTACACCGGCTATAAATGTACAAGAATTACAATAAAACACACCGTGGCAACACCTTGTATACTTTTATTGAATTTCCCATTTGTAAGCAACATATTGGCACTGATCGTTCGGCCAGACAATTGATCTGGGTATTTCCGAGTATGATTAGGACAAGCGAACATTGCCGAAAGGGAGAGGACTAAACTGAATGGGAGACTGCCGCACGAACGCACAAACTGAATCCAAACATGCTCGCTGCAGTGACAACAAACAGATCCAAAGTGTATCCTGGCGGTGATTGAGCGAACTGTATTTCGTCTCGCATGTTCACCTTACGGTCGGCTTTTTTGTGCGCTCTCAGGTAATTATCTCCGTTTTTTGCCTATTTCTCGCTATTTTAGATTTTCTATACAGCTATCCCGTTTCTAAGTTTGTGCTCGTCCTTTTGCCAAATTTAGAGTTCGGTAAGGGCTATTATAAAGCTATAGTGAAGGTTCCAAGTTTTAGGTTACTTGGCAGTTTGGTTATTTGGTATGGCGGCCATTTCGGTTTGGTCATGTATACAGAGGTATAGGAAATGCATAGGTAAATGCATGATGGAAATAGGTCTGCTAGGGCAGCAAAACATTAGGTTTTACATTATGTAACATATCGAGGGTTGGGTGCGCACATGCGCTTTCCCGTCAAGCTCGCCGCGTGATTCGTGTTACGTGACACGCCCTTTTGTGCACGCCGGAGATCCTTTGTTAACTGGCTTTTACACCTTTCAACTGGTTTTATAATCCCATTCATAATCTCTGGGCGTGAGTTTAAATTCAGGTCTGGTGGCAATCTTGTTTCACTCCCTTCTAGGCCGTGGCTAGATTGCTTCGCTCCTAGAAGTTTTCTGTCATGGCTTCCAATAACATATTATTGCGGAAAAGGCACTCATTAGTGGGCAGAGATTTGCTGCCCATTTTGAAGCTTCTCGCCCGTTTCAAGGACGACGACCTCCCGGACCCACTTGCTCGTATACGCCTCAACCGCCCTACCGTACAATTGGACGTCCCCGACATAGCAGTAGCCTTTCAGGAACTCACGGGTGAAGATGCGGTAGATTTTTTCAGAATGTCAGGTCGAGAAGATTCGGTAGGCACCTTCCGCCTGCTGCTACATTCGGCCATTGTGGTTGCGAACGAGTATGGACAGCCCGTTGGACAACAATTGCATGAAGACGAAGCACCAGTAGCCAAAGCCCCTCGCCTCGACCGTCAAGAACAGGATGAGGAAACCGCGCCGCGTTTACGGGAACGAATTCTAGAACTAGAAAAGAGAGAAAAGAACCGAAAGGCAGAACCGGTGGAGGCAGTCCTGAGGAAGGTGAGGAATTTATCCTTACAAGTAAAGCCCAACGTTACCCTCATCCTAGCCACTTTAGACGAACTAGTGGCGTGCGCCAAGGACCAAGATCACAAAGATTTGCACCTCTTTTACGAGCTCGGCAAACAAGCTGAACGTTTCAAAGATACTGTTGATATCCCCACTTTTTGTCTTTCCGCATTGGGTGGAGGCCAGTCTGACGTAATAATGAAAGCTTTAGCCAAGTGCAAAAAGGCCAAAAAGTTGGTAAAAAAGCCGCTTCGTTCCAGGTCACAGTCTCCACCGGTTACCTCTTCTGCCGTATCCTCTTCCCCCCTTCAGCATGTTTACGCGCAGCCTCCCCCACCTCCCCAGCATCAGTTTGGCTTTGGTGGCTATGGTGCCGCTTACGGTCAGGGATATGGCGGGGGTTATGGGTACGGCAGAGGTAGAGGTCGCGGCAGGGGTTATGGCGGTTATGGTTATGCTAGAAATAACCCGGGCCCATGTAATTTTTGCGGTGAGGTTGGGCATTGGTACAAAGAATGTGAAAAGATGAAGTTGGCAAAGGCCCAATTTGACAACAAGAAATAGGTCTAAGGTAAAATAGTCCGGTACGCTAAGTGGTATAAGTGTATTGTTTAGAAAACCGTTAATAAGTAAAGCAATTTTGATTTTGAACATCTTCCTCTCTCTCAGCTCAAGGGATCTTGACCCTTGCGGACCTAGTTCGCGCGAGCTGTGAGTTAGGAGAAGTTCTCCCTTTGATAGTCTGATACGCCTGTAATGAGATGTTTCTACATTTTATTTTGGTTCTTGCAGGAATCCCCCCCTACTATCTCACTGGGGCACTTTAAGCCAGAGATTCCAGAATGGGAATATGAGGTGAAATTTAATCCAATTGCTGCCAAAAAGGTCAAGAGGTTACAGGCGTCTTGGACTACCATTGGGGAAACTTCTCCTGACTTCACAGCTCAACAATTCAAACTCAATCAGGTTGTAAATGATGTATTACTTCTACAAAAAACTCCGGTGCCTTTGGACACTTTGCCTTTAAGGGACCCTGAACACTTTGTCGCTGGACAATTGCATCAAAATATTGAACTTTGGAGTTCCATAATGAACGATTTCCCAGAGAGCGGGATGGTTCACACTTGGTTGGAAAAAGGGGTTGATGTGCATTCTTTCTTTAGGCCATTTAAGGGTGAATTCAAGGGTCAGAAATACAATTCAAACGAACCCCCAGTTAGTTTTTTTCCTAACTCTGTCCATTGTCAGAAACAAGCTGCTTTTATTTCCGAAACCTTGAATGATAGAATCAAAGCAGGTTCAGTCAGAGTTTGGGGTAAAGTTGGGGAGTGTCCGCCCCCTAAAGTAGTCATGCCCTTGGTAGTTGAACCTTCAAAGCCGAGATTATGCAATGACCAGAGATTCCTTAACCTGTGGATTAAGGATTCTCCCTTCACATTAGATACATTGAAAGAAGTACCGCGATTGGTACACAAAGATGCTCTCATGTTTGCCACTGATGAGAAATCGGGGTATGACCATATTAAATTATCGCAAACTTCGCAAACGTATTTTGGCATGGAATGGGCAGGTTGGTACCTAGTTTGTACGACGCTTCCGTTCGGATGGAAATCATCGGCTTATGTTTATCAAACTGTAGGCTATGCAGCTACAACCTTCTTAAGACATTTGGGGATCCCAACCATCCAGTATATTGACGACAGATTCTACGTGGTCCCTAAGAATATTGACGCGTCAAGCATTCCTTTGCTTTGGGTCTTTTTGGTATTATATATCCTTACAGAACTAGGTTACACGTTCTCCTTGCCAAAATGTGTTTTGCAACCTATGATGGCGCTCAAGTCCTTAGGGTTTCTAGTAGATTCTAGCAGGCAGGCGTTTCTTCTGCCATCTGATAAGAAACAGAAGTTTAAGGTTTTGCGCGAGGAAATTCTTCGTCAGCCCTTCGTCAGCCTTAAAACGCTACAAAGATTCGCGGGTAAATGCATTTCTATGATGTTGGTTTTTCCGACCGCAAAACTATTTACGAGAGAGTTGTTTAGCGCAATAGCCAAAGCTTCGAAAAACAGTAAAACCATCCCAATCTCTGGCCCCCTACGGGACGAGATACAATTCTGGGCATTTTTGGATGATTGGCATGGGCATTTTTCTTGGAGACCAGAAAAACATTTACATTACGCTCTGGCTACTGATGCTTCGGGATATCGCTATGGCGCGGTCACTCTATCAGGGCCACAGGTTGGTCATACTTTAGGTGATTATTGGGCTGCAGATGATATAAGGCCGATTCATGTCAAAGAGGCCGACGCCCTCTATTCTTCCCTCTTAGCATTGAGTACAAATATAAAAGACCACCGGGTAGACGTTAAAGTCGATAACACAAGCCTAGTTTCGTCGTGGAATAACAAGGGTTGCAAGGACAACGCCTTAAATGAAATGCTCATAAAATTGTTTCATCTTACTCAGCAATTAAATATTGACTTACGTTTGCAGTACATTTCTTCGGCAGAAAACCCAGCAGATGCTCCTTCTAGGGCGATTTCAGCTCAGGACACTATGTTGGCAAGTGAAAAATGGTTCCAATTGGAGTTACTCTATGGCCCGCACGGAGTAGACCTCATGGCATGTGACTCAAATGCAATGCGTTCAATACAGGGCGATGTTTTGAGACATTTTACCCTGCACCCTTCACCTCTGTCAGCGGGTCAAAATGTTTTCGCCCAGGAAATAGCTAAGGAGCTAAATCCTTACGTTTTCCCACCTATCGCTGTCATTCTACCCCTTATTCAGTTTTTGATCCAGCAGGAAATCCCAGTTTCCACGCTTGTGCTACCCATGACGTCACCCGCGCCAATATGGTGGCCACTATTAAAGCCCAGGATAATTTCACAGGTTTGCCTTGGGGTTAAAGGAGAAAAGGGCGTAGTATATTATCCCTCCAGGCAGGGGTTCATCAGAGATAACGTCGGTTTGAGATGGCCATTAATGGCTTTTCGAATTAGCTGCACATCATAATGTGCGATATCCTTCGAATATACTCTGTGGATGACGCTTTAATCTTGATTATTTCAGAAAATCAGCGTTGACATGGGGGCAATTGACAGGCGGCTCCAGGAGTTGGATAAGGCGGCTTCCGCAACCCCCCTTATGAAGAAAAGGCAATCCCTAAAAAACGAGCTGTTGCAATTTTTGGCACAACTGCCTAAGAGGCCAACCCTGGAACGGGTTTCTCCAAAAGATCTAACACGATTTTTAGTATGGAAAGACAAAGCCGGTAGGACACAGATCCATAATGCTTCCTGTATATTCCTCGGGCATCATGGTAAATTCCACTGTGGGTGTCCTACCCGTCTTGCCTTCGGTACGTTAGAAGGATTAGTCCGGTCCCTGAAATCCATTATTTCTGAAGAAACCGACAGGGGCAGCACGTGGGATATTTTCTCCGGGGTTGGGAATCCGGCTGATTCACCTCCTGTGAAATCGTATTTGAAGAGTGTCAAACGAGAGCAAGGTTTCTCGCACGTAGTTGCCAAGCAGGCAAAACCCTTGTTCATGGATAAGCTTCAAGCTATTTCAAAATATATCGATAACCAGATTAAAAGACCAGATCTATCCCTTAGGGAGCAATTCGTTTTGTCCAGAGACCAAGCTTTTCTCAAGATGCAGTTCTTTGCCGGGGATAGGGCGAGTGATTTGGGAATTTTAAAAACACAGGAAGTTAAACGCTTACCCGATGGATCAGGTCTTGTAATCTCTCATTCCCATGGGAAATCGTTTTCGGTAAACAAAGTGAATACCTTCATTGTTAAAGAATGTCCAAATCATCTTATTTGCCCGGTAAAGGGAGTTCAGCAGTATATCTCCAAGGCACAAACCTGGGGGGTGGATCTTACGGTCGGATATTTATTCCGTCCAGTCTCAGAAGCCGGTGTAGTGTTGGATGCGCCTATTTCGTACAGTGCAATTTACGATAGATTAAAGATTTATCTAAATACATTGGGGATCAACCAGGGTGAGACCCCTCACGGCTTAAGAGCCGGCTGCTCCATTACTTTGCTTCTGTCGGGGGCAGCTTCAAGCCCGGCGGAAGTAATGTCTCATGTTGGTTGGTTCACAGAGGCATCAGCAGAGTACTACAGTCGGTCAGATATTTTGGTAAAAGCGGCTAATGTGTCCGAAGCCCTGGCTGACAGTTCTCGTCGGCCAGAAGCGGTTAAAACACTTTACAGTAAGTTTGGCGATGTTGATAATTTCCCAGCAGCGTTCCCTTGAGCAGATTTCGATGTATATTTTTATGCATTTTCGTATTGTAATTATTGCATGATTGTGTTGGTTAGAGTGTGGCCTCGCCTTTTCGCTACATGCATCATCATACTAAAACCATACCGTGTAATCTTCTGTGGAATTTAAAATACAGTGTTGGGTTCTTATAATAAAGCAATGTTAGAATTTAAGTTACAATTTCTCGTTACCTTATTTTCGAATTCCGGACTAATTAGTCCCTAATTAATAATTAATTATGGCGGATTAATTAGTTAATTTTGTTTAAGTATTGGGAAAGGAGTTATGAAGTAGGGCATGTTTCTCCGGGATGGTTGAGAGCCCGGGCTTGCGCGCCTGTACATTTTCACACCCCAACACTTAAATGTGAAGATCATACACAAGCCTGGAGACACTTTGGGTATGTGCAGATCCAAAGTGTATCCGGGCGGTGATTGAGCGAACTGTATTTCGTCTCGCATGGACACCCAGAAGGAAGACAGTTTGGCGTGTACAGGTTAATGTAAACCCTGTGTACGATGGCAGGCTCTGGAGCCACTACAGTGGATTGGCTTTCCCCTCCCTCCCCGCCCTAGTATCCGGATTGCTTTAGAGCCGTGTATGTATCTTCGCGCCATTACATTTTCACACCCCAACACTTAAATGTGAAGATCATACACAAGCCTGGAGACACTTTGGGTATGTGCACTCCACAAGTTGAACCTCTGCCCGAGATGCCACTTCAAAGTTTATATTTCAATCCTTTATACTTCCTTTTTGCCATCTATAGTCGATCCTTTTATCACTTGAATTACCCTGAAACAGTGTGGTATTCAAATTACTATACTGGCTACTGGCCGCCGGATATTGACAATAGACCCGACGAAAATCTTTGTTGGTTGGTGAAATTAAGGGGCAAATGGTTTGAAAGGCGCTGCTGCAGTTTCTTTGAAATTATTGCTAACAAATCTTAAAATTTCCTGCGTCATTATATCATGCGGGTGAACGAAATCAATATGCAGAGGTTTAGAGTTTTTCTGACAATTTTTTTCCATTTTTGGCCCACCCGGTATCATAAGGAACATGTTGTAGTTTCTTCTCCAAACTCGTGAGTGCCAGGAAGGCAGTAGGAATCAAATTCTCCATTCAAATGACGGTAAGAAACGGCATTCGCATGATATTTGGCACATCAAACTTATGTTACAGTTAGTACCGGTGTGGTACACAGATAAGTCACAAATGGACATCACAAAGTTCAACACACTCTTGAACTAAGGCGACAAACTTTCGCCCGAAATTGCAGTGCAGTGTAGTGCATGCATGACAGACGGGCAACACCCATTCTGGCCTGAGTTGCTGATGCCCGATTTTAAATGCACCCAGCGAAGATTTTTCAACAAAGCACCAAAAAATCTCTATAAATGTCAAGAAAGCACCTGACCACGAACGATTAATGACTTCCTTCGGATCTCCGAACATTAACCAAGAGATTGACATCTGACACATATCATTTGATTCAGTAAATTAGATTTAGGGAAATAATCAAGCTCGCATTGAAAGATCGATAAAGACGACTTTGTTTACATTTGATTCGGGCGAAACCATGGTCATTTTAATAACTCTAAATAAGCAAATAGGCTGAATAAGTAATGAATGCATTCCAAATCATCCCAAAATCCGAATGCAAGTATTTAAATTACGAGATACAATGGTTTCATGCAGTACAAGACGATTTCATGAGACTTCATAGAACATTTTTCATTGGGTGTATATAAATAATGACCCGATCGACTGTATGTGACTGTATGTGACTAGGCTAGACCTAAAGAATAATCTAGTCCAGGTAACCTCGACCCTATCCGCGGAGGGTCGAGGTAGCCTCGTTAATTTACCAGAGGCGAACCATACATGTTCAGTGCATACAGTGGATGCACTGTCATACCGAGCGCTCTGGTATTGCACATTTTTCACTTGGATCGAGGTTACCCATCCTACAGAAAAACACATGACCGGACCCCGGAATCTTACGCCCCCAAATAGAGTTCATGACGAGTTCATTGCCGTCAAGTACTCGTCTCTGTAATAAGTGAATGGAGGAGATGGGTGAAAGAGTCTAAGAATAATCTAGAACAGAAGAAAACTTAAATCACAAAGTTTGATGAATATTTATAGACTTTCCATTATGACCAACAGCCCAAATTCCTCAATCTATTATGTGCCACCTCCAGTTCCCCGTGGCGCAGTTGGCATCTTTAGATTTCAGTTGCCACTATCAAGACCAACTCATCCCAGTTCGCCCAGACCAGTCTCCCTGGAGTCATGAATTAACAGCTTGTAAATTCTCAGTTCTAGTTTATGTTGTTGTTTGCCCACGCAATTGATATAACCTATAGGTCTTCGATGATTTTGTGTGATCTGCTAACTCGGAAATCCAACTCGAATGGTTTGACTAATTTCTGTGATGGCCAAAGCTATCGAAGCGTTTTGTTAACCAACTGGCGTAAATCGCCCAGCGTATCTTATTGTTTCCCATCTTTAATAGTCCGTACGGGTGATAATAGAACACTATTAGGTAGCATTACCAGTAAGCGTTCTGTTCGATATTTACTTTGTTTCGTCGGTGTCCGAATATGCCAATTACTGACCGAAACAAAGGTCACCGTATTGATCTTTGTGACAATTTTCAAAGGAGCCAGAGAAGGTGTCTCTGATAAATGTTACACTGGAAAGTAAGTTTTTGTTTTTATGTAAAAGTAAATACGTTGATGCCTTTCGATATTTCGAAATGTGAAAAAAAGGCGAGATCGAAAACACTTCCAACCGCGTTCTAGGCTTAGGTAAAACACGATATAGTGCAAGGAATCCATTGTTAATCCTTTTATAGAATAAGATATGACCTTGTCAACTGACGCAATAATGTCCTTGGGCAATTAGTTCGAATGTTTGCCAACTTTTCAGTTGAAAAGGTGCCTCCTGCCCGCTTATCCAAGTTATATCAGATACGCGAGAGTCTGATTACGATGACGCAAGTTCTTTTTGAGAATACACCCTATTATAATGGCTTTTTTCAAGAATTGCGGCTGGGTAAACCTGGATCACAAAGTAGAGCATGGGTGCTGACGAAGTAGGATCATTGTGTCAAAATGACGAGTTAATATCTCAAGCAACTTAAAGTCAACCGGTTTATAACCTTTTCTCCGGCGCACGTGGTGGAGCAGCTATAATTTCCCGTTGTGAATATCACTGAATATTTTACTAAAACGAGAGAAAACAGACACATTATGAACGAGTGCGTAAACATTCCTTTGTTCAGGTTGGTAGACAAGTATATTTCTGAAGGCATGAACATGTCCTCTATCATCTCGATGAACAAATCGTATCGAATTAGAATTGTCGTCAAACATAAACAGCCTGGCTTCACATTTACTCAAAATGACTGATACGTCGGGTTTGAAAACGACTGGTTCAGAAATTCGGTACGTTTGGGTGTTTTTTCCTGAAAGAGCAGTTGTTAAAGTGTAAGTAGATGAAATGAGAGCTGCACTACTTTTTATTCTTGTTGCCACTGTACAGTCAGCCTTTAACCAGGGACCCAGAAACTTCTTGACGGAATGCCATATGGTATGATTTACTGCCACAATTTGTATCAGGTTTGACTTTGAAACGAATTATTGCTATACCACGATCGAGTTTTGGCATGTGATAAAACCTTACCTCTAGTTGATACATATGCCATCCTCTAGTAATCGTTACATCTTCCCTCTCCAAACATGTTGCCTTCTCACTATGCAGTCGGCAAACATGGCCGTCAGTATGCCCGGGGGTATTAATAGTTTTGCAACTTAGCACCAAAAGCAACACCTTGGATTCTTTCATTAGAATTTGTTAATTCGAGTTTTCCATGACGCAGGAAACCGCTTTACAACAAGTGGTCTGTTGCAGCCAATCGACTGCTCGAAGTCGAAAGTACAACCTGCTTTATGAAATTTGGTACTATATATTATATGTACTTCCTGTAATCACCTATGCGCCGTCGACGTAACCGCAATAGCTCACCTACCGATCCCGATGGCCCAGTGGACCAGGCGGCCGCCTCATAAATTGAAGGTCGAGCAGTCACCGGTGACTATAGTTCACCGTGCTTTATGAATTGTGTTACTCAACTTCCTGAGATGTCACTTTCTTGACGGGCGAATGTGTTGAAAGGCGCTGCTGCTCAAAGGCGTTGCCGCAAGTGCTCAAATACTGAAAGTCGGGCAGTCGCTGGAGTCGAAGGTACACCGTGCTTTATGGAATGCGGCACTCTGCTATCAAAACACTCTCCCTGGTTTAGGCAATGAGAATACGAATCGCTTTATTGATCAACAGAAACATTATGTTTTTTTCACGATGTTGTATCCGATATCTCACTTGCATCGATCGAGTGCGAATTGAAACTAAATGCTGTATTTTTGGGAGAAAATGCCCTCTAGAAAATTATTTTTTTGGAAGATATCGGGTGTCCCCCGCTCCAAAAAAACGTACGGAGCGTTAACCCGAAATGTCGATGTCAGTAAGTTTTATAAGTGCGGGAGGGCGTGGGGTGAGGAAAATAACCAAACAGACGTCATCGCCCCGGTTATTCAGACCTCAAAACAGACGGGCAGCTCACATTCTGACCTGAGTTGCTGATGCCAGATTTTATATGCACCCAGCGAAAATTTTTCAATAAAGCAACAGAAAATCTCTTTCAATGTCAAGAAAGCACCTGACCACGAACGATTAATGACTTCCTTCGGATCTCCGAACATTAACCAAGAGATTGACATCTGACACATATCATTTGATTCAGTCAGGTAGATTTAGGTAAAAGGCAAGCTCGCATTCAAAGATAGATAAAGACAACTTTGTTTACATTTGATTCGGGCGAAACCACGGTCATTTGAATAACTCTAAATAAGCAAATAGGCTGAATAAGTAATGAATGCATTCCAAATCTTCCCAAAATCCGAATGCAAGTATTTAAATTACGAGATACAATGGTTTCATGCAGAGCAAGAGGATTTTATGAGACTTCATAGAAAATTATATTGGGTGTATATAAATAATGACCCGATCGACTGTATGTGACTGTCTCTGACTCTGCAGACAACTAGGCTAGACCTAAAGAATAATCTAGTCCAGGTAACCTCGACCCTATCCGCTGCAAAGCAGAGGGTCGAGGAAGCCTCGTTGATTTAAACGATGTGAACCATGCATTTTCAGTGCATACAGTTTGTTTCGACGAAGGTTCGGATACCAATAAACAACAGGGACGGTAGAATTCGAACAAACACTGGACCCACCTGGTTATGGCTGTTGTTTCTAATTCCAATGGCAGCACCCTTCACGGTTGTTGATACCAGTACCAATCAGCTGCCCTGGAGACTATGTCATCACGCCCTTGGCCTTACACCCTGTTGCTAGCCCGTGGGCGGCGCAATATCTAGAAGAGGTTCTGGGTTCCTCTCAAACCCCGCGCTTGACCAACAAGCGGGCTAAGTATATTTTTGATAATGGATATGTTTATAGTTTTGTACAATAATGCACATATACGTATGTCGACTATAGTTTGATATATAATGTTGAATATTAACAATACATGATGGTTTGATATATTATGTTGAATATTAACAATACATGGATGAGCTATACTGTTCTGACTAATAAGTCGAATTTTAAACAAGGAATCAATTAAATCTTTTTTGGTTTTTGTCATAGGCAATATAAGTAACAAGGTGATACAACTAGAACTTTGGTTCTTACTAAATGTAAGATGGTGTTGATGGGCGAACCCATTTTGACCCAATGTCAGTTTATTAAAATACTATCACGGACGTAAACCTAAACTGGCGGCGTGTAAACGAAGGAGATGTACGACAGCGGAATGCCAATTATAATTCCGGCTATCGAGCAATGTAGACACGAATGCTATTTGCTAGTAGTCGAATAAATTCAACTACAAATTCAACCACAATGGCCGAATCGAATGTCTACTACGAAGTATGCTAGAAGTGCTTGAATGCACTATTTAGAACATGACGTCACCGATAAACGCCTAGTTCTGTAAACAAGAAAACAACCAAATTTATATAACACGCCTACAATTTAGGTGCTTAAAGAATGGTGGCCCTTCCGTTCAACCCGGAAACAACGACTAGAACCGAGCATCAAGACCCATCCAACGATGACATATGCAACCACAGGACATTCTAACACACCATCACGAAGGACTATAATTATTAGTCCAGACCTAAGCATATATGACATAAATAGTAAGATAACCCAACCAACTGGAAAACCAGAACAGTGCATGAAACGTCAACGATATAAAATCTGTCCACAACAAATGCGAAGACAAAACCTACAGGCCTACGAAACCGTCAGAATAGGTATAATACTATACGAATGCATGAGCTAGCGTGTAGCACAATTTTGCACATACACAAGGGAGAAATCCCATACAAAGCGATTATGTCAATACACAGGTTTGGAAACGTAATCAAAACATGAGCTCACAAACAAAATGGCGGCTCAATTTAAGTGCATGTCATTACGACATTACGAAGTGGAGTGACGAAAACTACGCCCTACTGACTCCCAGTCAAATTTTGGAATTAAAAAGAGAAAATATCGGAATAATCCTTCCAGGACCTTCAAACTTCAACTTCCTTCAACGAACCGCCTCCAAACAGAATAACATGGCACAGGATTCCAACCAGGACGAATGATACAAATAAAAACACAGGAAACCCGGGAAGAACGAAAAGGCCGTGTGCTCCCTGCTGGGCCCTAGCAGAATGAGAGCGAAAACCTAGTGCGAGGCCGTGATCTCGCGTAGTTTTATTAATTTTATAATATTTCTTTTTTATTTGACTCCCATGAGCCTCTATTAAAATGGCGTCCGTTTGTTTACAATTACTATAGCACATGAGGAAATGGCACTTCGCCAAAACACAGTGGATGCACAGTCATACAAAGCGCTCTGGTATCGCAGATTATTCACTTGGATCGAGGTTACCCGTCAAACAGAAAAACAAAACGCCCCCAAATCGAGTTCATGACGAGTTTATTGCCGTCAAGTACTCGACTCTGAAATCTGTAAATGGAGGAGACTGGAGAAAGAGACTAAGCATGATCTAGAACAAAAGAAAACTTAAATCACAAAGTTTGATGAATATTTATAGACTTTCCATTATGACCAACAGCCCCAATTCCTCAATCTGTCATGTGTCACCTCCAATTCCCGTGGCGCAGTTGCCATCTTTAGATTTCAGTTGCCACTATCAAGACCAACTCATACCAGTTCGCCCACACCAGTCTCCCTGTAGTCATGACTTCACAGCTTGTGAATTCTCAGTTCTAGTTCTAGTTTATGTTGTTGTTCGCCCTCGCAATTGATATAGACTATAGGTCTTTGATGATTTAGTGTGATCTGCTTCCTCGGAAATCCAACTCGAATGGTTCGACTAATTTCTGTGATGGCCAAACCTCTCGAAGCGTTTTGCTAACCAACTGGCGTGAACCGCCTAGCGTATTTTAATGTCTTCTTACTCTGTCCTTTACTCATATCTTTAATTGTCTGTACTGGTGATAATAGAACGCTATTAGGTAGCAGTACTAGTCTGCGTTCTTTTCGATATTTACGTTGTTTCCGCGGTATCCAAATACGCAAATTACTGACCGAAACAATGGTCACCTTATTAATCTTTGTTACAGTTTTCAATGGAGCCAGAGGAGAGCATATGTCTCTGATAAATGTTACACTGGAAAGTAAGTTTTTGTTTCTATGTGAAAATAAAAGCGTTGATTCCTTTCGATAGTCCGAAAAGTGAAAAGTTTGTACATACGGGACCAACAACACTTCCAACCGCATTCTCGGTTGAGGAAAGACACGATATAGTGCAAGGAATCCTTCCTTTATCATTTTATAGAATAAGATATGACCTTGTCGACTTACGAAATAATGTCTAGTTTTGGCATTGCGTTCGAAACTTTGCCAATTATTCAGTTCAAAAAGTGCATTCTGCCCGCGCATCCAAGTTATATTAAATATGGAGAGAAAAGGACGACGATAGCTTCCTTTGACAGCGCCAGCTATTACAAAGATGTTTTTCAAGACAATTAGCACGTCAATTGAAAAATGTTTAGTTGAACATGGGTGATGACGAGGTAGGATTATTGTGTGAAAATGACGAGTTGATATATCAAACAACTTAAATACAACCGGTTTGTATCCACTTTCCCGGCGCACGTAGTAGAGCAGCCATAATTTCCCGTTGAGAATATCACTGAACATTTTCGTAAAACGAGAGGAAACAGACACATTATGAACGAGTGCATAAACATTCCTTTGTTCAGGTTGGTAGACAAGTATATTTCTTAAGGCATGAACTTGTCCTCTACCATCTCGATGAACAAATAGTATCGAATTAGAATAGTCGTCAAACATAAACAGCCTGGCTTCATATTTACTCAAAATGACTGATACGGGGGGTTTGAAAACAACTGGTTCAGAAACTCTGTACATTTGGGTTCTTTTTTCCTGAAAGAGCAGTTGTTAAAGTGTAAGTAGATGAGAGCTGCACTGCTTTCATTCTTGTTCCCACAGTACAGTGAGCCTATAACCAGGGACCAAGAAACTTCTGTACGGAATGCCTAATGGTATGATTTACTACCACAATTTGTATCATGTTTGACTTTGAGACGGATTATTGCTATACATGATCAAGTCTTTGCATGTGATAAAACCTTACCTCTAGTTGATACATAAGCCATCCTGTAGTAATCGTTACATCCTCCCTCTCCAAACATGTTGCCTTCTCACTGTGCAGTCGGCAAACATGGCCGCCATCATGCCCTCGGGTATTAATAGTTTTGCAACTTAGCACCAAAAAGCAAACAAATGCGCAATGACACCTCGACTGCATGTTTTTGTCAGCAAAACTTGGCTGAATTATTTCTCGATCATGTGTAACCTTTTTGTAAAACCTGCTTTGGGTTGGGACCATTGTCAGTTATTACCGAAAATGTACGAGACCACTATATCAAAGACAAGGCATGATCATGACCACTAGGCAGTATTAATAAACGTTACATTAATTCATCCAACATCTTGACCTAATTCAATCAAAGATCTGATTTGCTTTTTTCAAACAACAACATTTCAACATGAGAGAGCATCAGAACTATTTCTGTGAAGCCGAAATAGTGCCGATATTTTACAAATACATGTAATTCAATTTTATAACAAACATTATTGACGGCTGTTACTGTAGAAGAATTATAATAAAACACACCGTGGCAACACCTTGGATACTTTTATTGAATTTCCCATTTGCAAGCAACAAGTTGGCGATGATCGTTCTGCTGGACAATTGATCCGGGTATTTCCGAGTATGATTAGGACAAGCGAACATCGCCGAAAAGAAGAGGACTAAACTGAATGGGAGACTGTCGTACGAACGCACAAACTGAATCCAAACATGCTCGCGCGCTGCAGTGACGGCAAACTCTCCACAAGTTGAACCTTTGCCCGAGATGCCACTTCAAAGATTATATTTCATTCCTTTATACTTCATTTTTGCAATTTATAGTCGATCCTTTTATCACTTGAATTACCCTGAAACAGCGTAGTATTCAAATTACTATACCGGCTACTGGTCGCTGGATATTGACAATAGACCCGACGAAAATCTTTGTTGGTTGGTGAAATTAAGGGGCGAATGGTTTGAAAGCCGCTGCCGTACAGTTTTTTTTGAAAATATTGCTAACAAATCTTAAAATTTCCTGGGTCATTATATCATGTGAAGAACGAAATCAATATGCAGAGGTTTAGAGTTTTTCCAACAATTTTTTCCCATTTTTGGCCCACCCGGTATCATAACGAACATGTTGTAGTTTCTTCTCAAAGCTCGTGAGTGTCAGGAAGGCAGTGGGAATCAAATTCTCCATTCAAAAGTCAGGAAGAAATAGCATTCGCATGGTATTGGGAGCCTACTTGCCGTCGACGTAACCGTTCACATACCGATCCCGATGGCCCAGTGGCTCAGGCGTCCGCCTCAGAAATGGAAGGTCGAGCAGTCGTGAGAGTCGAAGGTACACCGTGCTTTATGAAATGAGGCACTCTACTATTAAAACAATCGCCCTGGTTCAGGCAATGAGGCTACGCATCGCTTTATTGATCAACAGAAACATAATGTGTTTTTCAGGATGTTTGTCCGATATCTCACATGAATCAATCGAGTGTGGATTGAAACTAAAAGCTGTATTGTTGGGAGACAATGCCCTACTAGAAAATTCTTCTTTTACTCTCTTGTAGTGAGGGAAACAAGAAATACATACGTGTAGTCCAAGTTTAATGTTATCATTGCGACGAGTTGTAAATGCTTATACATTTACAAACTTTCAAAAAAATGACTTCTTAAAAAAAGCTTAAGCATTTTAAAATAATAATTTGCCATATGATATAAAACCTTCATAAATCGTCAGAAAGGTTTTATAGACAAGAAATATGAGTACTCAAATGAGCAACGTTTCCATGGAAACTGATCGGCTCCACATTTTCGACCAATTATGATTCGCAAAATGCATATGGCCGTACCAATTTCATGTCAACACATTCACTCTAAAGGTTGTAAAATGATGACTTTATCCAATGGCCACTTTTTCCATAGGGTTTATATAAATAATGACCCGATTGACTGTATGAGACTGCCTGTTACTCTGCAGACAACTAGGCTGGACCAAAAGAATAATCTAGTCCAGGTAACCTCGACCCTATCCGCCGCAATGCAGATGGTCGAGGAAGCCTCGTTGATTTACCCGAGGTGAACCATACATTTTCAGTGCATACAGTGGATGCACTGTTATATCAAACGCTCTGGTATTGTAGATTATTCACTTGGATGGAGGTGACCCATCCTACAGAAAAACACGTGGCCGGTCACCGGAATCTTACGCCCCCAAATCGAGTTCATGACGAGTTCATTGCCGTCAAGTACTCGTCTCTGTAATGAGTGAATGGAGGAGACTGGTGAACGAGTCTAAGAATAATCTAGAACAGAAGAAAACTGAAATCACAAAGTTTGATGAATATTTATAGACTTTCCATTATGACCAACAGCCCCAATTCCTCAATCTATCATGTGCCACCTCCAATTCCCCGTGGCGCATTTGCCATCTTTAGATTTCAGTTGCCATTATCAAGACCAACTCATACCAGTTCGCTCACACCAGTCTCCCTGGAGTCATGCATTTACAGCTTGTAAATTCTCAGTTCTAGTTGATGTTGTTGTTTGCCCTCGCAATTGATATAGCCTATAGGTCTTCGATGATTTTGTGTGATCTGCTTCCTCGGAAATCCTACTCGAATGGTTTTATTAATTTCTGTGATGGCCAAACCTCTCGAAGCGTTTTGCTAACCAACTGGGGTAAACCGTCTAGCGTATTTTATTGTCTCCTTGCTCTGTCCTTTACCCATATCTTTAATAGTTCGTACGGGCGATAATAGAACGCTATTAGGTAGCATTACTATTCTGCGTTCGTTTCTATATTTACTTTGTTTCCGCGGTATCCCAATATGCCAATTCCTGACCGAAACAAAGGTCACCGTATTGATCTTTGTGACAGTTTTCAAAGGAGCCAGAGGAGAGCATATGTCTCTGATAAATGTTACACTGGAGAAGAAGTTTTTGTTTCCGTGTAAAAATAAAGTCGTCGATGCCTTTCGATAGTTCCAAAAGTAAAAATAACGCGGGATCGAAAACACTTCCAATCGCGTTCTAGGCTTAGGAAAGGCACGATATAATGCAAGAAATCCTTTATCTGGCCTTTTATAGAGTAAGATATGACCTTGTCTACTGACGCAATAATATCCCAGGGCAGGCTGTCTTACTGTTCGCCAACTATTCAGTTTATAAGGCGCCTCCTGCCCACCTATCCAAGTTATATCAGATACGGCGAGAGTCTGACGACGCCAGGTCCGTTTGATAACACAACCTATTACAATGGTTTTTTTCAAGAGAAGCGGCTGGGTAAACATGGATCCCCTAGCTGAACATGGGTGATGACGAGGTAGGATTATTGTATCATGACAACCAGATAATATCTCAAGCAACTTAAAGACAACCGGTTTATATCCTCTTCTCCGGCGCACGCGGTGGAGCAGCCATAATTTCCCGTTGTTAATATCACTGAACATTTCAGTAAAACGAGAGGAAACAGACACATTATGAACGAGTGCGTAAACATTCCTTTGTTCAGGTTGGTAGACAAGTATATTTCTTAAGGCATGAACATGTCCTCTATCATCTCGATGAACAAATAGTATCAAATTAGAATTGTCATCAAACATAAACAGCCTGGCTTCATATTTACTCAAAATGACTGACACGGGGGGGGTTGAAAAGGACTGGTTCAGAAATTCGGTACGTTTGGGTGCTTTTTTCCTGAAAGAGCAGTTGTTAAAGTGTAAGTAGATGAGAGCTGCACTGCTTTTCATTCTTGTTACCACAGTACAGTGAGCCTTTAACCAGGGACCAAGAAACTTCTGGACGGAATGCCTAATGGTATGATTTACTGCCACAATTAAAATCATGTTTGACTTTGAGACGGATTTTAACCTAACTACGATCGAGTTTTGGCATGTGATAAAACCTTACCTCTGGTTGATACATAAGCCATCCTCTAGTAATCTTTACATCCTTCCTCTCAAAACATGCTGCCTTCTCACTGTGCAGTCGGCAAACATGGCCGTCATTATGCCCTGGGGTGTTAATAGTTTTGCAACTTAGCACCAAAAAGCAAACAAATGCGCAATGACACCTCGACCGCATGTTTTTATCAGCAAAACTTGCCTGAATTATTTCTCGATCATGTGTAACCTTCTTGTAAATCCTGCTTTGGGTTGGGATCATTGTCAGTTATTGCCGAAAATATACGAGACCACTATATCAAACACAGGGTATGATCATGACCACTGGGCAGTATTAATAAACGTTGCATTAATTCATCCATTATCTTGACCTATTCAATAAAAAATCTGATTGGCTTTTTCAAACAACAACATTTCAACATGAGAGAGCATCAAAACTAAATCTGTGAAGCCGAATTAGTGCCGATATTTTACAAATGCATGTAATTCAACTTGATAAGAAGAATTATTGCCGGCTATTACTGTAGAAGAATTATAATGAAACACACCGTGGCAACACCTTGGATACTTTTATTGAATTTCCCATTTGTAAGCAACATATTGGCGATGATCGCTCGACCGGACAATTGATCCGGGTATTTCCGAGTATGATTAGGACAAGCGAACATTGCCGAAAGGAAGGGGACTAAACTGAATGGGGGACTGCCGTACGAACGCACAAACTGAATCCAAACATGCTCGCTGCAGTGACGGCAAACTCTCCACAAGTTGAACCTCTGCCCGATATGATTCATTATAATATTTGATTCATTTCTGCTTTCTTTTTGCCATCTATAGTCGATCCTATTATCACTTGAATTACCCTGAAACAGCGTGGTATTCAAATTACTATACCGGCTACTGGCCGCCGGATATTGACAATAGACCCGACGAAAATCTTCGTTGGTTGGTGAAATTAAGGGGCGAATTTTTTGAAAGGCGCTGCTGCAGTTTCTTTGAAATTATTGCTAACGAATCTTAAAATTTCCTGCCTCATTATATCATGCGGATGAACGAAATCAATATGCAGAGGTTTAGAGTTTTTCGGACAAATTTGTTCCATCGGAGGAATCGAATTCTCCATTCAAATGTCGGTAAGAAACGGCCTTCGCATGATATTTGGAGCCTACATGCCGTCGACGCAACCGCTCACATATCGATCCCGATGGCCCAGTGGCTCAGGCATCCGCCTCAGAAATGGAAGGTCGAGCAGTCGTGGAAGTCGAAGGTACACCGTGCTTTATGAAATTTGGCACTGTACATAGTTATGTACTTCCTGTAATTACCTATATGCCCGGTCGACGTAACCGCAATTGTTCACCTACCGATCCCGATGGCTCTGTGGCCCAGGCGACCGCCTCATCAATGGAAGGTAGAGCAGTCGTGGAAGTCGAAGGTACACAGTGCTTTATGAAATGCGGCACTCTACTATTAAAACACTCTCCCTGGTTCAGGAAACGAGGCTACGCATTGCTTTATTGATCAACAGAAACATAATGTTTTTTTCAAGATGTTGTCTCCGATATCTCTCATGCATCGATCGAGTGCGGATTGAAACTAAATGCTGTATTGTTAGGAGACAATGCCTAGGAAATTAATTTTTTTCTTTCTTGTAGGGAGGGAAACAATAAATACATACTGTTACGATAGGTCTTAGTCAATCACACAAAACGTAACACAAAACGAACTACACAAGTCCATTGCACAAATGAACACAAGATCGATTCAAAGAACTACCGATAAGTGTATTTAAAACTGGTACAAAAACTATTTATAACGAATTTACATCTTTTGACAGTAACACCATCTTACCCGACGACTTGCGTCGTCTCCAACCAATTCCTAACCGGCCGGGATGACCGTAGACAACCGAAGGATGTCACATCCACTTAAAAAAGTTTCATCCTTGATGAAACTAACTCACAAGGAATACTTAGTACCAAATCACCATAAAAATAATCACCATTCTCACAGACACAATACTACTAAAAAAACACCTTACAAAAAAACACCATTCTCACAGACACAATACTACTAAAAAAACACCTTACAAGCATCTTTTACAACCGAAATAGTCTAACAGTCAATCGACTGTGCCACAAAATTATCTGTGCAAGTACAAATATTGTTTATATAACAACTACAATGCAGTCAGAACCAATATTTGAGAAAGTATCAAGCTACTGATAATAAAGTAATACTTCACAAGTACACTTAGACATTCTTAATATACAAGTACAGAATGTACATAATGCTAAATATTCTCTTGACCATGAATTACGCATTCATCATACAAAGTCTCGAAACAGTCCAATGAAAGTCTCTTTGTTATCAAATCACTTATCCAGTCTCGATAGAGCGTCTGCCAACACATTATCACGTCATTTAATGTGCTGAACCTCCAAATCGTATTGTTGCAATGCAAGACACCATCGCATAAGTCTCTGATTGTTATTTTTCATTTTTGCCAAGAACACTAACGGGTTATGATCCGTGAACACTTTCACAGGAAAACTAGGCGAGTCCAAGTACACAGCAAAGTGCTCCAAAGACAAAACCAAAGCAAGTGTCTCCTTTTCAATAGTGGAGTAGTTAACCTGGTGCTTATTTAGTTTCCGAGAAAAAGTAACACACCGGACGGTCAATGCCGTCTTGATCTTCTTGCATCAAGACCCCCCCCCCCCCCCATGGCATGATCACTGGCATCAGTTGCAAGCGTGAACGGTTTGGCATAATCTGGTGCTAACAGAACAGGCTCACTGACCAACACAGCCTTTGCTTTCACAAAGCTATCCTGACGTTCACGGTTCCATTCCAATGGAACATTCTTCTTCAACAAATTGGTGAGCGGAGCTACCACCTGGGACAAGTTTGGGCAGAATCGCCGGTAGAAACCTATCATACCGAGAAATCGCATCAACGATTTCCTATCATGAGGCGGTGGGTATTCCACCATCACCTTAACCTTCGCTTCGTCTGGTCTCACCTGGCCGAATCCTAACTTATGCTCTAGATAGAGAACCTCAGCGTGGACAAACTCGCTCTTTACCAAATTTATGGTCAGATTAGCCACTGTGCATCTATCAAAAAATGCTCGCATTGATGCCAAGTGTTGTGCAAATGTGTCATGCCCCAAAATTGCATCATCCTGGAACGACTCACAACCATCCACCCCTGTAAACACCTTATTGATCAATCTCTGGTATGTACTTGAAGCACCTTTTAGACCAAAAGGCATGACTTTATACTGGTAAAGACCATTTGGAGTTGCAAAAGCTGTGAGCTACTTAGCTCTGTCTGTCAAGGGGATAGCCCAGTATCCCTTGAGCATGTCAAAAGTTGTAATGAACTTAGCCTTGCCAACTTTTTCAATGCAGTCGTCAACACGCTTGTTTGGGAAACTGTCGCCCTTTGACAATGCATTGAGGCGCCGAAAATCTTGGCATAGCCGATACTGACCATTCTTTTTTGGCACTAAAACACAAGGTGAGCTCCATTCTGAATTGCTAAGTTCTACTAAGTCATTCGCCAACAAATATTGGACTTCCTCATCTTGCGATTCACTTTTTTATGATTTACCCTATATGGATGTTGTTTGACAGGTTTTGCAACTCCTACATCAATATCATGTTGGATGAGAGGGGTCTGAGTAGGCACATCCCAGAATAAATGCTTGTATTCAAGAATTAGCCCATTGACCGCTTTGCGATGAGCAGGATTCTTGATGTGGCCAAGTTTGGCATCAAGGTTTTTCAAAACATCTGAATTTCGCAGCTTTGGCGAACAACCCGCTTTTTCTCCAAGACCCGACTCACTTTCATCACCCTCAACATCCGTCAACAACAAAACAGGTTTACAGGATTTGTCAACATTCTCATCATCGTTACCATTATACTTTTTAAGCATGTTGACATGGCAGAGTCTGTTTTTCTTTGTGCGATCTGGAGTACGCACCACATAATTTAGGTCATTGACCTTGCGCTCAATAAAATATGGGCCAGAAAACTTGGCCTGCAGGGCTTTTTCGCGTATATGGCAAAAGCACTAGCACCTGATCCCCAGGACTGAAAGTCCTTTCCCTGCTCTTCTTGTCGTACCACGACTTCATCTTTGATTGCGTTTCCCCAAGATTAGATTCTGCCATCTCGCCAGCTTCAGACAACTTTAGTCTAAAGTCTGCAACATAGTCCAAAAGATTCACTTCCTTGTCTAAATCATCTTCATTTAGCCATGATTCTTTTAACAACCTGAGAGGACCACGGACTCCATGTCCAAACACAAGTTCAAATGGACTGAACCCTAAAGACTCCTGCACGCATTCTCGTGCAGCAAATAACACTAAAGGTACACCTTCATCCCACGACTTCTTATGGTCAAAACAGTATGCTGTTAACATGTTTTTTAATGTGGCATGGAACCGTTCCAATGCACCTTGGGATTCTGGGTGGTAAGCACTGAAAGTTAGGTGGTTAATCCCCAACTGATCCATGACTTGGGCAAAAACCTTGGACATGAAATTGGACCCTTGGTCCGACTGTAACGCGTGCTTGGGTAACCCTACCCAGCTGAAGAATTTTACCAAACTTTTTATTACAGACTTGGCTGTTATATTCCTCAGAGGGAATGCCTCTGGGAACCTGGTTGAGGTACACATGATTGTCAACAGGTACTGGTTTCCACTAGAAGTCCTAGGAAGCGGACCTACACAGTCTATCAAAATCTTTGCAAAAGCTTCCCCTACAGAAGGTATAGGATGGTGTGGAGCGGGAGGGATACCTGGTTAGGTTTGTCAACCATTTGGCAGGTGTGGCATTGTCTACAATACCGTACAATGTCAGATCGAAGACCTGGCCAAAAAAATGCATTAGTATGCGATGGTAAGTTTTTGTGATGCCTAAGTGTGCACCCATTAGCGAACCGTGGGCCATTTTCAGTACTTCTGATCTGCGTGATTTTGGAACCACAATCTGGTGTCTATAGCGCCAGCTTTCATAACAAGCTGCATCAGGAGGTCGCCAACTCCTCATTAGGACGACAGAATTTTTATAGAAAAACACTGGTTCCTTCCCCGCTCTTACACAACTCCCTGATCTCTGGATCACCGTCCTGCTCTTTGATCAGGAGATCTATACTAGTAGGCAAAACACTGACGTTGTTACAATTGCCCTCAACGTCAGTTGACGGGTTACCGGAAAAATCTTTTCCGACAGTACTGGCATCTTCTATGATTACACAGTCATCATCACTATCATCTATCACAATAGGCTCTTTCGCCTTACCCAACTCGCTTTGAGTTTCACATCTACATAATCATGATCAACATTCTAATCAAAAATGTTACAATCCTCAAGCATGCCAAGATAATTTTCTGGATCACTTGGTGTATTTTGAGCAGCCAACGACTTTGCTCTAGTCATATGTCTAGATATCTCTATATATCTAGGCACACATGAGGGGAAAATACCAGGAAATTCTTCCTCCAACAGACTAGTGTTGTTCTCAGATACAGGCTTTACAGTCAAAATTGGTTGAACCTTAACCAAACCACCAGCCAAATCGTTACCAAGTATAAAATCAACACCTGGAACAGGCGATGACTGTCGAACACCTACTAAAGCATCACCGTTAAAAACATTACAATTGAGAACAATCTTATGTAACATTACAGCAAGAGTTTGGTCAGTGTCGGACCATGGGCCTAACCCAACAACATTCTCTAAAATGGGGCTCTGAGAAGCCCCAGTGTCTCGTAAAACTTTCAGTGGTACTTTTTTGTCTCCCACAGACACATAACCCTCAGACACAAATGGTCTGTACTGCTCACTGATCTCATCAGACACTCTTTGCCAATTAGTACTAACCAAAGAATTGGCGAGTTCTTATTGTTACCTGAAGTTTTCCTTGCAAGGATTGTGCAGTCTGCCATTCTGTGCCCTTCCATTTTATAATAGAAACACGACATTTTGACATTTGGTTTGGACACACTCGAATCAGAATTACCAGAACTATTTGAGTAACCGTGGCTACTCTGTGCCCCACTTGCAGAAACCCCACTAGCACTAGTTGCCAGAGTTTTAGACTCACTTTTCCTTTTATTTTGATGGTGATTTTGCCCCTGAGACGCTTGTTTACCAAAAAAAACTCTTTTTGTGAGTGAGCACATAATCATCAGCCAACACGGCCGCTTCGTGTAGTTTGGTAACATTTCGTTCATCTAAATACGTCCGAACCTCAGAAGGCAGCTGTCTTTTGAATTCCTCAATGAGGACAAGTTGCTTTAGGTCTTGGAAACTTTCCTCAACCTCAACAGAAGAACACCACTTCTCAAAAGACACTTCTTTTTCCCTGGCAAACTCAACATAGGTCTGACTGTCACCCTTCTTTTGTGACCTAAACGTTTGCCTGTATGCTTCAGGCACCACCTCGTACGCTTTCAAAATAGCCGCTTTTACCGCTGGATAGTCAGATGAATGGTTTAACGACAGACTAGAATAGGCCTCTTGAGCCTTCCCTTTCAAAACGCTCTAGACCAACAATGCCCAATGATCCCTCGGCCATGCCAAATTTGTGTCTACCTTCTCAAAATGTGCAAAAAACTTGTCAACATTTTTGTCATCAAATGGCGGGACCAACCGTACATTTCTACTAGCATCAAAAGTGCCGCCCGTACCAACACCACGAGCGGTAGCTCGATGCCTTTCCTCCGCTTAATCTGCCTCACGTAATCTAACCGCTTGTTCTACTTCCTTTTCTTTCAGAGCAAGCATCTGCTCAGTCTCTACACTTTTCATTTTGATTTGAAAGTCTAACTCCTTCTCACGCATTAGGAAGTTTTGCTTCATTTCGGCCAATTTGAGGCGTGAGAGAGTGACAGCCTCACTCTCATCCTCCTCATTCTCATCCACCACCTCAAACTGAATCTCATTCACAACACCTGCTTTCACAAGCTCGTCCACCAACCGACTCAAAAATTGAGTCCTCTTCAACTTCGGATCAATGACCACCTTATAATGAGTAGCCAAAGCCACCAAATCAGCTTTCTTATAGGTTTCTAAAATATCCCACTGTGGATCCGCTACAAACTCTTTTACATCAAAAGGCATGGTTACATATGTACACTGTGTTCAGAGTAAATACTCAGGCTGAGTCAAAAGTATGATACTACATACACTGCCAGGTAAAAAGTGTAAGAAATACTGTACACAGCTACAGAACCATCACCAAAAGAACCAGCAGGCAGGTTCTCACTAAAAATAATAAATCCAGAATATGACAGATTTATAACACAGACAGTTGCTGCGTCTGAAACTCACATAAAAGACAAGTTTAGCCTACTCAACATATTTTACATATATCACCCAAAATATGGAACTGCATGACAAGACACAAAAATACACAAATCCTGTGTAGGGCCTACAACAAATCTTAGCGTTTGCTATTGAAGACGTTCAAAACTTGACACACATTCGCAAAAAGTGGCGATCAGAAGTAAAATCTCACAAAAGTAACACTTGACACTTGCGTGGCCAGTAATTTACCACATCAAACTTATGTTACAGTTAGTACCGGTGCGGTACACAGATAAGTCACAAATGGACATCACAGGGTTCAACACACTCTTGAACTCGGGCGACAAACTTTCGCCCGAAATTGCAGTGCAGGGTTGTGCATGCATGAACACGTGCCGTTTATAAAATTACAAAAACGTACAGGAAATGTACATGAAAAAAGCACGTGGGTACGGGATATGATGGCGGTGAAACATTTGGGAAAATCGATCTTGGTTCCCGGCCGAGCCCCCAATTTGTTACGATAGGTCTTAGTCAATCACAAAAAACGTAACTCAAAATGAACTACACAAGTCCATTGCACAAATGAACACAAGATCGATTCAAAGAACTACCGATAAGTGTATTTAAAACTGGTACAAAAACTATTATAGAGAATTTACATCTTTTGACAGTAACGCCATCCCACCCGACGACTTGCGTCGTCTCCAACCAATTCCTAACCGGCCGGGATGACCGAAGACAACCGAAGGAGGTCACAATACGTGTAGTCCAAGTTCAATATTGTCAATGCGACGAGTTGTAAATGCTTATACATTTACAAACTTTCAAAAAAAGACTTCTTAAAAAAAGCTTACACATTTTAAAATAATAATTTGCCAGAAGATACAAAACCTTCATAAATCGTCATAAAAGGTTTTTAAGACAAGAAATATGAGTCCTCAAAAGAACAACGTTTCCAGGGAAACCGATCGGCTCCACCTGTTCGACCAACTATGATTTGCAAAATGCATGGCCGTACAAATTTCATGCCAAGAAGTTCACTCAAAACGTTGTAAAATGATGACTTTATCCAATGGCCTCTTTCGGTAAAAAACTCCTAATTATATTATAACCTCCTGGTAATATCCATGGAAATTAGCTGAGTTAATAGACTTTTGCCGTGCCTATCAATCGTGCCGGCTGAATCATATAAATAGATACTATTAACATTGTGGCGGTGTAGTTCCCATTGTTTGCCCTCCCACTTCACACCACGTCAGTAAGTTTTATAAGTGCGGGAGGGCTTGCGATAAGGAAAATGGCCAAACGGACGTCATCACCCCGGTTATTCAGATCTCAAACAGAGGGGCAACACCCATTCTGACCAGAGTTGCTGATGCCCGATTTTATATGCACCCAGCGAAGATTTTTCAATAAGGCACCAGAAAATCTCTTTCAAAGTCAAGAAAGCATCTGACCACGAACGATTAATGACTTCCTTCGGATCTCAGAACATTAACCAAGAGATTGACATCTGACACATATCATTTGATTCAGTAAGGTAGATTTAGGGAAAAAGCAAGCTCGCATTCAAAGATCGATAAAGACGACTTTGTTTACATTTGATTCGGGCGAAACCACGGTCATTTGAATGAATCTAAATAAGCAAATAGGTTGAATAAGTAATGAATGCATTCCAAATCTTCCCTACATCCGAAAGCAAGCATTTAAATTACGAGATACAATGGTTTCCTGCAGTACAAGACGATTTCATGAGACTTCATAGAATATTTTCCATTGGATGTATATGAATAATGACCCGATCGACTGTATGTGACTGTATGTGACTATGCAGACAACCAGGCTAGATCTAAAGAATAATCTAGTCCAGGTAACCTCGACCCTATCCGCCGCACAGCGGAGGATCGAGGTAGCCTCGTTGATTTCCCCGAGGCGAACCTTACATTTTCAGTGCATACAGTGGATGCACTGTCATACCGAGCGCTCTAGTATTGCAGATTTTTCACTAGGATCGAGGTTACCCATCCAATATAAAAACACATGACCGGACACCTGAATCTTACGCCCCCAATTCGAGTTAATGACGAGTTCATTGCCGTCAAGTACTCATCTCTGTAATGAGAGAATGGAGGAGACTGGTGAAAGAGTCTAAGAATAATCCAGAACGGAAGAAAACTGAAATCACAATGTTTTATGAATATTTATAGACTTTCCATTATGACCAACAGCCTCAATACCTCAATCTATCATCTTTTGATTTCAGTTGCCACTATCAAGACGAACTCATACCAGTTAGCCCACACCAGTCTCCCTGGAAGAAACCTCTCGAAGCGATTTGCTAACCAACTGGGGTAAACCGTCTAGCGTATTTTATTGTCTCCTTGCTCTTTCCTTTACCCATATCTTTAATAGTTCGTACGGGTGATAATAGAACGCTATTAGGTAGCATTACTATTCTGCGTTCTTTTCGATATTTACTATGTTTCCGCGGTATCCCAATATGCCAATTCCTGACCGAAACAAAGGTCACCGTATTGATCTTTGTGACAGTTTTCAAAGGAGCCAGGGGAGAGCATATGTCTCTGATAAATATTACACTGGAGAAGAAGTTTTTGTTTCCGTGTAAAAGTAAAGTCGTTGATGCCTTTCGATAGATTGAAAAGTATAAACAACGCGGGATCGAAAAAACTTCCAATCGCGTTCTAGGCTTAGGAAAGGCACGATATAATGCAAGAAATCCTTTATCTGGCCTTTTATAGAGTAAGATATGACCTTGTCGGCTGACGCAATAATATCCCTGGTCAGGCTGTCTTACTGTTTGCCAACTATTCAGTTTAAAAGGCGCCTCCTGCCCGCCTATCCAAGTTATATTAGATACGGTGAGAGTCTGACGAAGCCAGGTCCGTTTGAGAACACAACCAATTGCAATGGTTTTTTTCAAGAGAAGCGGCTGGGTAAACACGGATCCCAAAGTTGAGCATGGGTGATGACGAAGTAGGATTATTGTATCATAACGACCAGATAATATTTCAAGCAACCAAAGGAAAACCGGTTTAGATCCATTTCTCCGGGGAACGAGGTGGAGCAGCCATAATTTCCCGTTGTGAATTTCACTGAACATTACAGTAAAACGAGAGGAAACAGACACATTATGAACGAATGCATAAACATTCCTTTGTTCAGGTTGGTAGACAAGTATATTTCTTAAAACATGAACATGTCCTCTATCATCTCGATGAACAAATAGTATCAAATTAGAATTGTCGTCAAACATAAACAGCCTGGCTTCATATTTATTCAAAATGACTGATACGGGGGGTTTGAAAACGACTGGTTCAGAAACTCTGTACATTTGGGTTCTTTTTTTCTGAAAGAGCAGTTGTTAAAGTGTAAGTAGATGAGAGCTGCACTGCTTTTTATTCTTGTTCCCACAGTACAGTGAGACTTTAACCAGGGACCGATAAACTTCTGGACGGAATGCCTAATGGTATGATTTACTGCCACAATTTGTATCATATTTGACTTTGAGACAGATTTTTGCTATACCACGATCGAGTCTTGGCATGTGATAAAACCTTACCTCTTCTTGATACATAAGCCATCCTCTAGTAATCTTCACATCCTCCCTCTCCAAACATGTTGCCTTCTCACTGTGCAGTCGGCAAACATGGCCGCCATTATGCCCCCGGGTATTAATAGTTTTGCAACTTAGCACCAAAAAGCAAACAAATGCGCAATGACACCTCGACCGCATGTTGTTATCAGCAAAACTTGGCTGAATAATTTCTCGATCATGTGTAACCTTCTTGTAAAACCTGCTTCGGATGGGGACCATTGTCAGTTATTGCCGAAAATGTACGATATCACTATATCAAACACAGGGCATGATTATGACCACTGGGCAGTATTAATAAACTTTGCATTAATTCATCCAACATTTTGACCTAATTCAATCAAAGATCTGATTGGCTTTTTTCAAACAACAACATTTCAACATGAGAGAGCATCAGAACTATTTCTGTGAAGCCGAAAATAGTGCCGGTATTTTAGAAATACATGTAATTCAATTTTATAACAAGCATTATTGCCGGCTGTTACTGTAGAAGAATTATAATAAGACACACGTGGCAGCACCTTGGACACTTTTATTGAATTTCCCATTTGCAAGCAACAAGTTGGCGATGATCGTTCGGCCGAACAATTGATCCGGGTATTTCCGAGTATGATTAGGACAAGCGAACATTGCCGAAAGGAAGGGGACTTTACTAAATGGGAGACTGCCGTACGAACGCACAAACTGAATCCAAACATGCTCGCGCGCTGCAGTGACGGCAAACACTCCACAAGTTGAACCTTTGCCCGAGATGCCACTTCAAAGTTTATATTTCATTCCTTTATACTTCATTTTTGCCATCTATAGTCGATCCTTTTATCACTTGAATTACCCTGAAACAGCGTGGTAATTCAAATTACTATACCGGCTACTGGCCGCTGGATATTGACAATAGACCCGACGAAAATCTCTGTTGGTTGGTGAAATTCAGGGGCGAATGGTTTGAAAGGCGCTGCTGCACAGTTGTTTTTGATAATATTGCTAACGATACTTAAAATTACCTGCGTCATTTTATCATGTGGATGAACGAAATCAATATGCATTTTTGGCCCACCCGGTATCATAACGAACATTTTGTAGTTTTTTCTCTAAACTCGTGAGTGCCAGGAAGGCAGTGGGAATCAAATTCTCCATTCAAAGGTCGGTAAGAAACGGCATTCGCATGGTATTGGGAGCCTACATGCCGTCGAAGTAACCGCTCACATACCGATCCCGATGGCCGAGTGGTGCAGGCATCCGCCTCAGAAATGAAAGGTCGAGCAGTCGTGGAAGTCGAAAGTTCACCGTGGTTTATGAAATTTGGCACTGTATACATATGTACTTCCGGTAATCACCTATGCGCCGTCGACGAAACCGGAAAAGCTCACCTACCGATCCCGATGGCCCAGTGGCCCAGGCGACCGCCTAATAAATGGAAGGTCGAGCAGTCATAGAAGTCGAAGATACACCGTGCTTTATGAAATGTGGCATTCCACTACTAAAACACTCTCTCTCCCTGGTTCAGGAAACGAGACTACTCATCGCTTTATTGATCAACAGCAAGATAATGTGTTTTTCACGATGTTGTATCCGATATCTCACTTGCATCGATCGAGTGCGGATTGCAACTAAATGTTGTATTGTTGGGAGACAATGCCCTCTAGAAAATTCAATTTTTTTTCTCTTGTAGGGAGGGAAACAAGAAATACATACTTGTAGTCCAAGTTCAAAATTGTCATTGCGACGAGTTGTAAATGCTTATATATTTACAAACTTTCAAAAAGTGACTTCTTAAAAAAGCTTACACATTTTAAAATAATAATTTGCCATATGATACGAAACCTTCATAAATCGTCAGAAAGGTTTTAAGACAAGAAATATGAGTTCTCAAATGAACAACGTTTCCAGGGAAACCGATCGGCTCCACTTGTTCGACCAATTATGATTTGCAATGCATGTCCGTACCAATTTCATGTCAGCAAGTTCACTCAAAACGTTGTAAAATGATGACTTTATCCAATGGCCTTGTACGAATGGCGGGCGGCGGGCATATATATATATAGTGTATTTATTCACTCCATACAGTCCAGCAAGGTATTCCAGGCTTCTCTACAAGCAGTAGTTCTAGTCCTCCCTTGAAGGTTGTCTTGGCTATTGTGCACTTTAGCTATATCTTCTAAATACCCGACATACAAATTCTATTATACAAGTGTCTAACTAACATAACTCATCCACTCTAAGCCCATTCAGGATAGGCCATTGTGACCATTGTAAGTTCCATTCCTGATCGTGGTTTGGTCAGTTTCAGACCAGGGCAAGCACGACTGGCCAATCCTTAAAGGGAACATTTCCCACAGCCTCTTGTGGTAAAGAAACTCCAAATTACATTAGAACCTCTTGGTAATATCCATGGAAATTAGCTAAGTGAATAGACTTTTGCCGTGCACATTAATCGTGCCGGCTGAATCATATAAATAGATACTATTATCAGTGTGTCGGTGTAGTTCCCATTGTTTGCCCCCTCACTTCACAACATGCCAGTAAGTTTTATAAGTGCGGGAGGGCGCGCGGTATAGAAAATTGCCAAACTGACGTCATCACCCCGGTTACTCAGACCTCAAAACAGATGGGCAAGTCCCATTCTGACGAGAGCTGCTGATGCCAGATTTTATATGCATTCAGCGAAGATTTTTTAACAAAGCACCAGAAATTCTCTTTCAATGTCAAGAAAGCACCTGACCACGAACGATTAATGACTTCCTTCGGATCTCCGAACATTAACCAAGAGATTGACATCTGACACATATCATTTGATTCAGTAAGGTAGATTTAGGTAAAAAGCAAGCTCGCATTCAAAGATCGATAAAGACGACTTTGTTTACATTTGATTCGGGCGAAACCACGGTCATTTGAATAACTCTAAATAAGCAAATAGGCTGAATAAGTAATGAATGCATTCCAAATCTTCCCTAAATCCGAATGCAAGCACTTAAATTACGAGATACAATGGTTTCCTGCAGTACAAGACGATTTTATGAGACTTCATAGAAAATGTTCCATTGGGTGTATATAAATAATGACCCGATCGACTGTATGTGACTGTCTCTGACTCTGCAGACAACTAGGCTAGACCTAAAGAATACTCTTGTCCAGGTAACCTCGACCCTATCCGCCGCAAAGCAGAGGGTCGAGGAAGCCTCGTTGGTTTACCCGAGGTGAACCATGCATTGTCAGTGCATACAGTGGATGCACTGTCATACCAAGGGCTCAGGCATTGCAGATTATTCACTTCGATCGAGGTTACCCATCCTACAGAAAAACACAAGGCCGGACACCGGAATCTTACGCCGCCAAATCGAGTTCATGACGAGTTCATTACCGTCGAGTAATCGTCTCTGTAATGAGTGAATGGAGGAGACTAGTGAAAGAGTCTAAGAATAATCTAGAACAGAAGAAAACTGAAATCACAAAGTTTGATGAATATTTATAGACTTTCCATTTTGACCGACAGCCCCAATTCCTCAATCTATCATGTGCCACCTCCAATTCCCTATGGCGCAGTTGGCATCTTTATCTTTCAGTCGCCACTATCAAGACCAACTCATACTAGTTCGCCCACACCAGTCTCCCCGGAAGAAACCTCTCGAAGTGTTTTGCTAACCAACTGCCGTAAACCGCCTAGCGAATTTTATTGTCTCCTTGCTCTGTCCTTTACCCATATCTTTAATTGTCCGTACGGGTGATACTAGAACACTATTAGGTAGCATTACTATTCTGCGTTCTTTTCGATATTTACTTCGTTTCCGCGGTATCCCAATATGCCAATTTCTGACCGAAACATTGGTCACCTTATTAATCTTTGTAAAAATTTTCAAAGGGGCCAGAGGAGAGCATATGTCTCTGATAAATGTTACACTGGAAAATAAGTTTTTGATTTTATGTAAAAATAAAAGCGTTGATGCCTTTCGATAGTTCGAAAAGCGGAACAAATATTTATACGGGACCGACAAAACTTCCAACCGCATTCTCGGTTTAGGGAAGACACGATAGAGTGCAGGGAATCCATTCTTTATCCTTTTATAGAATATGATATGACCTCGTCGACTGACGAAATAACGTCCTTGGGCATTGCGTTCGAAACTCTGCCAATTATTCAGTTCAAAAAGCGCATTCTGGCCGCGTATCCAAGTTATATTAAATATGGAAAGAAAAGGACGACGATAGCTTCCTATGACAGCGCCAGCTATTACAAAGATGTTTTTCAAGCCAATCGGCAAGCAAATAATACAATGTTTAGTTGAACATGGGTGATGACGAGGTAGGATTATTGTGTCAAAATGACGAGTTGATATATCAAACAACTTAAGTACAACCGGTTTGTATCCACTTTCCCGGCGCACGTAGTAGAGCAGCCATAATTTCCCGTTGAGAATATCACTGAACATTTTCGTAAAACGAGAGGAAACAGACACATTATGAACGAGTGCGTAAACATTCCTTTGCTCAGGTTGGTAGACAAGTATATTTCTTAAGGCATGAACATGTCCTCTACCATTTCGATGAACAAATAGTATCGAATTAGAATAGTCGTCAAACATAAACAGCCTGGCTTCATATTTACTCCAAATGACTGATACGGGGGGTTTGAAAACAACTGGTTCAGAAACTCTGTACGTTTGGGTTCTTTTTTCCTAAAAGAGCAGTTGTTAACGTGTTAGTAGATGAGAGCTGCACTGCTTTTCATTCTTGTTCCCACAGTACAGTGAGCCTTTAACCAGGGACCCAGAAACTTCTTGACGGAATACCTAATGGTATGATTTACTACCACAATTTGTATCATATTTGACTTTGAGACGGATTTTAGCCTAACCACGATCGGGTTTTGGCATGTGATAAAACCTTACCTCTAGTTGATACATAAGCCATCCTGTAGTAATCGTTACATCCTCCCTCTCCAAACATGTTGCCTTTTCACTGTGCAGTCGGCAAACATGGCCGCCATCATGCCCTCGGGTATTAATAGTTTTGCAACTTAGCACCAAAACGCAAACAAATGCGCACTGACACCTCGACCGCATGTTTTTATCAGCAAAACTTGGCTGAATTATTTCTCGATCATGTGTAACCTTCTTGTAAATCCTGCTTTGGGTTGAGACCATTGTCAGTTACTGCCGAAAATGTACGAGACCACTATATCAAACACAAGGTATGATCATGACCACTGGGCAGTATTAATAAACGTTGCATTAATTTATTCAACATCTTGACCTAATTCAATCAAAGATCTGATTGGCTTATTCAAACGACAACATTTCAGCATGAGAGAGCATCAGAACTATTTCTGTGAAGCCGAAATAGTGCGGATATTTTACAAATAATGCAATTTTATAACAAGCGTTAATGCCGGTGTAGAAGTTTAAAATGTCCTAGGACAGGATTCTATTATGCGCTGAGCTATTGACGGTCATTGCCTCTATAGAACCATATGCCATAATCTGTCAGAATACAATAGGCCCGGACACTTTTTCTAGGGGGGACACTTTTTACTTTTACACCGGCTATAAATGTACAAGAATTACAATGAAACACACCGTGACAACACCTTGTATACTTTTATTGAATTTCCCCTTTGTAAGCAACATATTGGCACTGATCGTTCGGCCAGACAATTGATCTGGGTATTTCCGAGTATGATTAGGACAAGCGAACATTGCCGAAAGGGAGAGGACTGAACTGAATGGGAGACTGCCGTACGAACGCACAAACTGAATCCAAACATGCTCGCTGCAGTGACGGCAAACTCTCCACAAGTTGAACCTCTGCCCGAGTTGCCACTGCAAAGTTTATATTTCATTCATTTCTTCTTCGTTTTTGCCATCTATAGTCGATCCTTTTATCACTTGAATTACCTTGAAACAGCGTGGTAATATAAATTGCTATACTGGCTACTGGCCGCCGGATATTGACAATAGACCCGACGTAATTCTTTGTTGGTTGGTGAAATTAAGGGGCGAATGGTTTGAAAGCCGATGCTGTACAGGTTGTTTTGAAAATATTGCTAACGAATCTTAAAATTTCCTGCGTCATTATATCATGTGGATGAACGAAATCAGTTTTGTCAGTTTTTCTGACAATTTTTTATCCATTCTTGGCCCACCCGGTATCATAACGAGCATGTTGTAGTTTTTCTCCAAACTCGTTAGTGCCAGGAATGCAGTAGGAATCAAATTCTCCATTCTAAGGTCGGTAAGAAACGGCATTCGCATGGCATTGGGCAGTGCATTCTCCGCAAACAATAGTGGTATATCTACGATTGGTATTAGTGGCTTATAACGTACATATCCCACGATCCAAATCAGACTGCCCCACCTTTCAGCTAGGGGTGGAACTAAACAGACATTGCGCTACAGTGGGATAATGATGAACTATAGCAACGAAGTATCTTTTAAGTTATGCGTGACGTCAGAGTGACGTCATTTTGTAAACAAAGGTATCCATCTATTCGCAAAATCAGCCCGTATGAATGTTTTAGATTTGCATTAGGTTTGTAGTAATCATATAGTTTCATGACTCTTCAATTATTCTGATTAATCTTCACGCAAGTTTTCGACAGTTTTAAAGTTGTCAATATTTGCGGCAACCCATTTTACTGGGGAACTACATCAGCTCATCCTCGTTTCTCGTGCTACTTTTTTAGCCACTGCCTCTGCCGCTACTAAAACAGCAGCACAGGCACGTGAAACTTAGAGACCCCCCCCCCCCCCCCCCCCGTTCGGTTGCCCCCTTGACTGGCAACAAACCCCGACTACACCGACAGCAAATCCAAAAACGATATCATTTTACAATTGGGGGGGGGGGGATGGAGGTAGTAAGTCGAGGGGGCCTGAGCTGAATTGAAGGGGTAGGGGGCCGGGGCAATTAAGCTATTATATAATTTCTCGCGCCTGTGCGCAGTAGTTTCGAGATCTCGCGGGATACAGAACGTGCGACATTCGATTTATCGGATGGTGTTGTAGTATTTCAGTTTTGCTCAATTCCATAGCTATTTACGGTTTGAAGTACCGGTAGGCTATGAAACGTAGACCATGTCATAGTTAGGACCGCATCAAATATCATGACCATGGAATTTGGTGGTAAGTATAGCCAGATTATGGCATGATATATGTTGCAATATTCAATAAAAATATTTTTCATGCAATATTGATTTTTGTTCATTCATCGTTTCATTTTTGATGCAATGTTACACTCTTTTATGCAATGTTTACTCGATAATTGTTCATTCAATGTTTCATATTTGATGCTATGTTCCACTTTTTTCATTCAATATTCAAATTTTCATTTGATAATTGCCCTGATAATTGTTCATTCATCGTTTTATTTTTGATGCAATGTTACACTTTTTTTCATGCAATGTTCAAATTTTCATTCGATAATATGCATTCAAAGTTTCATATTTGATGCAATGTTTTCAATTTTCTTCATGCAATTACGATTAAATTTTCGTGCAATATTTGGCAATTATTCATTCAATGTTGGCGCAACCTTTTTCTTTCAATAATCTGTGAAAATATTCATGCGAAAACTGCATTGTGGGTAATCTTAGAAACGAAAACGCTGATTAGCTAATCTCGTGTAGTGGAATAGGAGCGATATACTGTAATATATATGAGCTATATGTGTTTATTTATCAGTTAAACTAGTAATTAAGTCTTTAACTGATTGGATTCTGTTAGAAAATGCAGGTTTTGATGATGTTTACCTTGGTCATGTTGGTTGTCTGCTAAAGAGCAACCATCTTGGATAATGCAATGTGGTATTTGCCTAGCGACCTTAGCAACCAATCAGAAGCCAGTTTACAATATTATAATTAGATTGGTGATGTCATTACCCAAATATGGTATTTGTCAACAATCAAACATGTGGGTTTGTTGTGATTTGTGACTTGCGTCATTTCAAGGATTCAGAGTCCAGGAGTTGTGTTTTTATCTAAGAGCTGTGTTCTTTCAGTTATTTTCATAAGGATTACAATACCACTAGCACATTGTACACAACTTTTTCCAAAGTCGTTTGATACGAGCTTGGAGGGAGGCTGTCACGACAATCACAATTGTATGGTTTGGTCTCATTCATTATACAGCCATTGACATCATGTACACAACAATTGAGGTTTTGGTACGTCTGTCTTATTCCCCGTCACGAGATTAGCCAATCAGCGTCCGCGTTTCTAATATTACCCACAATGCAGTTTTCGCATAAATATTTTCGCAAAATATTGAATGAAAAAGTTTCCGCCAACATTGAATGAATAATTGCCAAATATTACATGATCATTTTATGAAATTTAGAAATCGTTATTGCATAAAAAAGTGAAACATTGAATCGAATACGAAACATTGAATGATCAATTATCAGGGCAACTATCGAATGAAAATTTGAGCATTATTGCATGAAAAAAGTGAATTATTGCATCAAATATGAAATATTGAATGAACAATTATCGAGTAAACATTGCATAAAGAAATGTAACATTGCATCAAATATGAACACACATTGAATGGAAATTTTAACATTGCATAAAAAAGTGTAACATTGCATCAAAAATGAAACGATGAATGAACAAAAATCAATATTGCATGAAAAATATTTTTATTGAATATTGCAACATATATCATGCCATACCAGATGGTCGCCAAAGGTGTTTTTTTTTGTCACCTAATTGTCCTAAATCGATCTGAGAAAAAGCATGGCCGTCGCCCAGCCCCGGCCCAGGCCCAGCAGGGTACGTGCCTAGCTAGGCCTACCACCTGTATTGATAAATGAGATGCATCCCCATGCTGCTGCCGTAAATGTATGTAAATGCTCGATGCGTGGACATCTTCATCATTATTTGTCATCATTGACATATCACATTGATGTAATGGTAGGCCTAGTCCCCCCCCACCATGCCCACCCCCTAGGCCTAGCCTACCCTGTGTGGCCACGCTTGCCGGGCGGGCAGGCCGCCCCCCCTGGCCCTAACCATAAATTCAAAATTTCACATTCATTGACTTAGACCGGCGTGTCTTCGCCTATTTCTTGAGCAACGAAGGCGCTAAGCCCGTGAACATGAGACCGAAATCTGGCAGGTCAGCACTCCCAGTTACGAAGGACTGTATAAGGTCACTCAGGCCTCTCAATTACATGATTCCTACACCGTAGAGGATGTCCCCAAATTAGGTGTTTTTTTTTCTTTTTTAAAAAAATATGACCCCCCTGAAGCGTTTTTTGACCCCTAACATAACCAAATCTCATCCAAATAGCCTCATTTTAAAGTTTTCCCCTAAAATTATGATTTTTCAGGTGTATGTGGTGATATCAGTCACTAACTTTGATTTATGACATCGCTGTTCAGGCAAATTGGCGCGATGAAATGTCTCCAAATTAAGCCAAAAAGCAAAATAACATGTCCCCCAAAATAGGCTAAAAATATACAGGGTGTAGAGGTCTCCACGTAATTGAAAGGCCTGTCACTCTATCGTACAATGGCCCATTTGGATAGAATCATGGTGTTACAAAACTCAGTAGAAAAGTATTTTTGACTGTCCTCAGCGGATCCTTTTCTCAAGCTGGGGTTGGTTCGAACCCCCCTGATCCCCCCCCCCGGCTACATCCCTGACGTTAGACATTCCTAAAAATAGCACTGCAATAGACCGTATCTGCATAGTAGTAAGCTTAAACTCGTTGCGCAGGAATTCCCTACCTTAAAGGGCTGTTTCCACATGAGCGTCAGCGCTAGCGTTATAACGCCGCGCATCGCGCTGCGTAATGCGCTTTAAAATCCTTCCAATGAATTTCCATAGAGCCCTTTCCACATTTGGCCGTAATTTCAAAATTGCTTGTTTTTCAAGAGAAACTAAAGGACTTTCCTGAGGAATTGCAACCAAGTAATCATGAAGTAGAAATCGATGCACCTTTCGATTTTCAAGTGTTCCAGCAAGGTTTGTGATTTGTCTTTTTAATGTCTTTTTATTCATCAGCTAGTTGGCTCTATTCCAAGACACAAATCAAGTTGTGTATTTTATAAGGAGTAAGTTTCCGATTTGACCTACCATACTTTTTACGGCTGCAGAGGTCAAACGACGTGAACTGATTCATCTAAATTTTGAATTTTGTGTTGATCACAAGTCAGGTTATAGTTTGCAAATGATTTATTCTTTTTTAAAGGTTAATTGGGCAAAACTGGCTGCTGATTAAGGCAAATAATGGTATTTTCGAATGAACACTTAGGAACTTTTTTTTCTTTCCCGGTAGTATTTATCAATGCACTTTTAATTTACAGTGAGAGCTGAACTTATGGAGCTTCTGAATGGGATTCGGGCTTCCAATAGTACTGAAGTGCCAGGCACTGAATCTGAATGGAAGAAAAGGCATTTTGTTGCGCATGCTGACCGGAAGCAAAGACAAGAGGAGCCAGTATTGAGGTCAATACTTAGGAAAATGGGAAAACATAGTTCATCATGTGCAGTTTGTGTCTCATGTGCGTCGTCAGCTGTTATCAGGTATGACATATTTATAGGAGATAAATTTGTTTTCAAAGTGTACATGTAACAGGCACTAAAAATAACTGAAGGAACACAGCTCTTTGATCAAAACACAAACTAGAATGTGATTCAGAGTCTGGAGCTGAAGATAGAAGCTGCAAGAACACCACGGTTTTCCCTTGTGCCATGGTCAACCCAGTTTGTTGACCAGGTTTTCCAGCCTTCTGCCCTATCTTCGGGAGTTTTTTCAATTTAATTATATACACACTTTCATTCTTTTCAGATTCTTATAAAGTTCATTGGTTTAAATAACATGACATGATTTGAAAGATAGCAATTAACACGACAGTATTAAAGGGGCTTTCTTCATATTAGCAGTTTGTGCAGTTACGATGCATGTCGAGTTCACTGCTATATCGATCAGTTTAAAAGTTTATCATTTTCATTTCAGATGCTTCAAAGAGTCGGGCTTCTCTACGAAAGCGCCTTGAAAAGGAGAGAAAGCAACTTCAGCATTGTGTTAGTCTGCTGTCATGTTTCTGTGGACGAAGTCACGCAAGAGGACTATTTGTTGTCTTGGCATAATCCTGCAGGTTGGCATTCACTTCATATTCATTTACCCACAAACTTCACTTAGTACATGTAACACAAAGTCCAGGACACAAATAACTCCAAGTGGTAATGTCCTGCAGTCATTTTCGATTGTTCAGAGAAATTGATCCAGCTGTTGTTTAGCAAGCAATTTGAGGTTTAAAGCCTGGGTCGGCATTTTGCTCTAGGCTTACTGGTACATTGGTCTTCAAGTGATGTAAAGTACATTCTACCTTGTACATTTAACACAATTTGGTTGCAATGTAGCATTGGTTGCAAGTAAAATGTTAAGTTGCGCCTCAATCTTATCGTCACATTTCTGACATATCCAGCATGTATTTTTACCAGCGTTTCGTATGTACATGTAGGAGGGATGGAGCAAGAAACTTTTAGCCTGTAGTCCTAATATTTGTTTCTTCAATTCAGGGAACAAGGGAGAAACATTTGCTTTGAAGAAGAAAATAGTTGATATGCATGAACACATGACCAGGTACATCGAGGAATTGCCTGTGCTCATTCAAGAGATGGTATCAACTGTTCTTTTCTTCAAGTAAAAAATCAACACCTTGGAAGACAGAATCAACACCGTGAACAATGAGGCCATCAAAAACCAATGTAGTGGCCATGCAATTATTTTTACCCAACATTTGTGGAGGTTGATGCATACATGTAGTTGTCTTGCTGTGGCACTACCTCTGAATTAACCTGGGCTGTGGATGCAGATCAGGATCTGATTGCAACTTCGTTCTTTCCCAGAACAGGTTCAGTTTACTAATACATGTACTACGCCCTGCTTTGAATTAATTCAAACCGAATGCCTTTCATTAATCTAACTGGACAGACATAAACTATTGGTATGCAGATGTATGTGCATTACCTTTGTTGATGACTTCAGAATTTTAATGTCCAGCTCTCCTTCTATTTAAGAAAACCATGGATTGGTGATGTTGCTGCTAGAATCAAAGGAATTCTACACAGACCTTCTCCTAGAAGCAACAGATGTATTTGAATGTATAGACACTGACATAGAGATCGTGGTGGATTTTGAGGAAGGGGAGGTGCAGCCTGGTGGTGAAGAATCAAATTCGGAGGAGGATGCGTCTAGCTCTGAGGAGGAGGATTGTGATGACATTGGCATTGAGTACGTGTAATTAACCCTTTGAAGCCGGATTTATTTCAAAAATCCCGATCTTTTTCGACTTGATTTGGTCTAAGTTTGCCTAAAAGGGTATAGTGTCCCCAAATGTCACTCGAAGCTAACAAAGTATGCCACGCGATGCTAACGTTTTCGGAACTCTGTGGCATCTCTTAAGGCCCTTGCAGAGGTTCTCAAGAAGCATGTTTGTGAATAAGGTAACTTTTTCTAGTGAAAGTTCGAACTTCCAATGCAGTTTATTGGGAAACTACGCCACAAATCAGGTGTTGTGACGACCCTAAAATGACGTCATATGGCAAAAAGTGTCAACTGAGGCAAAACTGTTCAGTGAGAGTTTTTTTTGCTCGTCTGGCGCTCAGGAATCTGCCAACTGTTCGACGATACAGCGATGTTCCGGCCCTCGGGACGAACTTAACCATGAGGGGGGTACCTGCTGCTGGTTAATTTTTTTATCTGACCGCAGGGGGCTAGGCTGATGTCCTGCAACTCCCAAAACGACTTAGAATTATTGCCGGACCACTAGGGACCTTGGAAAATGCCTTTTGTGTAATCTGATATATTGTGAATCCACCAATTATGTATTAGCAGATTTGTATTACTGGCTGAATGTGAATTTCAGCAGCAATAAAATGATTCTTGCAACAAAATACATGCACTTGTTTTCATTGTTGCTCACCTTGGGTGAACACAGCTGATACTATCAGGCTGCCTACATGTATAAAGAAACATCAATTTCTGCCGGAAATGAGCAGACAGGTGTCAAAGATGTGTATGGTCAAGTAGCATCTGCCTCATCTTGACTGAGAAAGGTTGTGTATTCAAGTTGCCCTTGTCCTTGTGCCATCCCCTGAAGGCCACGCTTTGAAGTGACTGACCATTGTATTGTCCTGCATGTACATGTATACATGTAGCGGGCTGTTGGATTATTGAGAAAAATCAAACTACTCTGAATGACATCTTCAAAGACCGTACTTCAGTATGCGGTAGGTGTATTCTGGTTGGATGTGACATTGTCTCAAGTAAACCATCATTCTGAATTACATACCATATGCAGCTGCAGTATTTTGGTTAGAAGTGACATTATATCGTACATGTAGGTAAACCCAACTCTTCTGAATGACATCATCAGAGTCATTATTTCCATACGATCAGGCGTATTCAGGTTGGATGTGACATTGTGTCGAAAGTAAACCGACCATTCTGGATGACGTCTTCAGAGACGGTATTTCCATACGATCAGGCGTATTCAGGTTGGATGTGACATTGTGTCGAAAGTAAACCGACCATTCTGGATGACGTCTTCAGAGACGGTATTTCCATACGGTCCGGCGTATTCAGGTGGGATGTGACATTTTTTTAAGCATTTTCAATGACATCTTGTGTATATTCTGGGTGGGTGTGACAAATCCTTAAGTAACCCAAGCATTCTGAATGACGTCTTCAAAGGCAGTATTTTCCGTATGTGGCAGGTGTATTCTTGTTGGACGTGACGTTGTCTAAAGTAAAGTGTTACCTTGCTGTTAGGACACTCCAATATCGTCTGCAATTGAAAGGCGTCCTGGTTGTGGAATTCCACCCAAACCAGTTCAGCACCGATGTCCTTATTAGAGAGGTATCCACCGAGGGAGGCTCCAAGTCCTATGTACATGTAAAGTACGCTGTAATTTGCAATCCTAGCACATGTAGCCAGACTTCTCTATTGATGCCAATTCAAGAGGAACTCGGTATCCAGTGCCGGTCTGGATATTGTCTCAAGGTATGAATTCAGGGACCATCTCACAGGTACATGTTTTTTGAAGCAAAAATGACTCAAGTCACTTAGTCTTGGGTGTGACCACACTCAAAAAGACTAAATGACTTACCTGTAGTCTTTTAGGCTTCAAAATACTTTTGAGATGGTCCCTTATAATACATGTAGTCAAGTCGCTGTGAGGTAGCAAAGATAAAGGCAAGACTATATGTATCTAATAATATGAAAAACGCCACGTTTATTGAATGATACATGTATACAACAGCCACAGATTGTCTGAAAAAACAATAATTCCACAGTACATGTACATGTAACTTACATTTACTTTTAATGAGACCTTTGAAAGATATGATAAGTTTACATTGTTACTATATTTGTGCCTATTCAATATTATCCATTATGTAATCTTTCATCAAAAGTGATCATGCGAGTTTATGTCAGAATGAATAATGCGTGGAGGTGAAGAAGGAATACCGAAATACGTGAATTCCACTGAACAAAAAAACACAGGCGGGAGGATTTGCACAAATTCACATCAATTTTTTCAACAATCGAAAGACATGAGGTGCATCACTTCTTGTGCGTTCCGAAACCTAAAATAGAGGAAATTAAAAGAACCACTATTATGCAGATATTAGTATCACACGACATCATATCATTTTCTTCAAGGGTACACTACCAAAATATATGAAATCAAGGCGAAGAAAACAAGCAAATCTCAATTACACTGCATTCATGCTGCAACCTCATACTGGTTTGAGATGCCTTTGAACCAAAGACTTCCACTGCTTTGAAGTGTTCCCAACAATTTTCTCACCAGCGAAGTGTTTTTATTGAATAGAAACCATTCTGTAATTGCAATACAAAAGCCTTTTGAATGGACAGGTGAGTTTTATGACATCTTTTAATGTATCAGCTGAAGGAATTTCAATAAATTGATTGTCAATCCTTCCTTTTGACTCCACAATTCTGATAAACGATAATTATGTGATAAGCTACAGTTGTTCGAATTGGGCACTACCTCTAAGAAACTGCTGCATCAGCCTGACTCACAACCACTACAACATCAACTGCATAGAGCACACAGCCATAATCCTTTCAATCATGATTTACCTAATTGTTACGTCTTCCGCTTTCACCCATGAGTTGTGGGACGCATCATATCCTTGCCACTTTATGTAATACGTGTTGTTTTTGGGGTCGTAGTTGTCTATTCTCTCAGCTGCGCAATAGTCTCCTGCAAAATAAGTCAAGCGACCAAATTGTCCCCCCCCCCCCCCCGATTGGATCTGAGGATACAGGGGTCAGTTCCTCATTAAACCTTTCAACAACTGAACATTTGGCTAAATATTTCTTTGTAATCTCATTGCATCATGCACTCCTAGGAGTCCATTATTTCAATGAAAATATCACATAACTGTTTGTTTTTGCTCCGCAAATTAAATTTCTAAATCAGCTTATGGTTGCAAATTTCTAAATCAGCTTATGGTTGCAAATTTCTATCAAAAATCCTATCCTCCTGATGATGTGATGCAATGATGCCATGAAGACAAGTGCTACATTTTCTATATATCTTATGACCACTGTTATTTCCAAAACGGCAACTTGAATCTAATAAAAAATTCTTACCCTTCGCCTTGCTTGCTTTTCCCTTGCTGGCTTTTCTTTTCTGAAAAAAGTGGTACGTGTTTCCATTGATAGTGCTTCTTACATGTACATGTACAATAAGAAAACCGCACGAGTGTCTGATCCGAGTATCCAGATTGCACGAGATGATTTTCTACGGCTTGAAAAGCTCTCGACCTGCGTAGAAAATCATCGAGTGCAATCTGGATACTCGGATCAGACACTCGTGCAGTTTTCAATTTATCACATACGTCTGCCAGATCACTGCACTTAGGGTATATGATAAAAGTGCTTAACAACAGACAAAGTCAAAACCAACAATGCTGGACAAGATGAAATCGTAAGGATATAAGCTCACCCATGTGAGCCAAGAATAGAAAATGCCCACAACATTACCATGACAAAAAAGGGAACTATTGACTTTTACACTAGAATTAGAAATTACAATTAGAAAATTAGACAACCAAACCATTGGGTACATGCGTACTGGTTATCAAATTGGATATTGGTGGTACAATAATAACACACACTCAGGTTTGATAAGAAAGAATTTGAAAATATACTATTATTTCTGGAGGCCAAGGCAAAAATTAGAGAGTACAGTCGTGCTCGAAAGTTTACATACAATTCAAAGGATGCTATAACCTTGTCTCTTTCTCTGCAACTACAGAACGCGGGAATAGTATATAGTTTACAGGAAGTCTATCATCACATCTCGTCATCAACTAAAAAACATAGTTCTGTTTCATTAATTTCATTGTTTTTATGAGCTCTATTTGAGAACAATGCATATTTCAGAGTGTCATACGTTTACATACACCTACCTTATCTACTAGTTGTTTGGCCTTGAGGCGGGCAAATATGTTATGCAATGGCTTTTATCTTGTCTCCACTACCTGTTGACCATCATGATTATGTCATAGCTCAGAAGGCGCCACTGTAGCAGTATAAAAGGGACTGGGTTTCTGCTCAGGTCATTTGCCAGCTTAGAGCCATCATGGGGAAGTCAAAGGAGTACTCTCAAGATCTGATAGAGTAGCCTGTCCACTAGAACCAGTCTGGTACTTCACTAAGAGCCATTTTCAAGCAGCTTGATATGCCACGGGCGTCAGTTCAGACAATAAGGCGGAAGTACAGGGACCTAGGGACAACAGCAACCTTACCAAGGTCAGGAAGAAAGCGCAAGCTGACAGCCAAAGATGAGCCCACATTGGTTAGAAAGATGCACATTAACCCCGAGACGACCAAGAAACACCTCTGCCAGGAATTAGAAGCTACAGAGACAAATGTGTCACTGTCCACTGTCCAGAAGGTCTTGCATCGTAGTGGACTACGAGGCTGCAGGGCAAGAAAGAAGCCTTAACTTCAAAAACGCCACCGGGAAGCAAGGCTGAAGTTTGCGAGAGAACATGTGGGCAAATACAGAGCCTTCTGGAGGAGTGTTCTTTGGTCTGATGAGACTAAAAGCGAAGTCTTCGGCCACAACTACCAGCAGTACGGTTGGCAAAACGGGGGGGGGGGGGGGGAAACCAAAGAACACCGTACCGACTGTGAAGCACGGAGGTGGCAGCATTATGCTATGGGGATGTTTTGCTGCGGAACCTTGACAAACATGCCACAGGTTTTCCCATAAAGTCATGATGACAGATTGGACATGACAAGTTAAGTCTAAACAATCTCAAGGTCAGAAAAGAATTCGGTGATGGAAACTTGGTCACACACATACCTTAGCTTTGACTGACTTCCTATTGTTCACAGGTTGAGAAGTTGCCTCAGGCCTACTTGCTGGTGCAGCCTGAAAAAGAGAAGGCAAACACATCTGGGTCAGACGGTCTAGCAAAGAGGTCACATGCCACAATCTGAAGATTATTGTCAGTCACTTTTAGTGGCAGTGTATCTGCTTCTCAATCTTTTGGGTATTATTTGTACCTCTGCATACAACCATTGGCAATGAAATCGGAAAAAAAAATTCAAAGATGGCTGCTATGCAGCCAGAATTTTCGCAAAGATGAAGAAGTTAAAATTTAGAATGGCAATTCCCAATGATGCTAACATTGCACGATAATATATCGCCAGGTCTGCTTTGTATCCCCATTTTACTATTTCTGTCATGCCGACATGGCGCTAATTTTAATTACCCTTTAAAAAGTGGCAGTACTGTACTGTCATCATAATCATTGTGGGTCCACTTTTAATAACCATTCCTGGTCCTCAGTTGTTCAGTTACAATAACAGCGTGCGTGAGGAAGTCACTCATAATTCATTAACTAAATCAATGTACCGGTAGGCCTGGCCTGGTGGGCTGCTAAGCTTCTGTAAATGCAGTGCTAGATACCATGGCTATCTACATTTGTACCACTAGCATATACCCATGGAGCGGGCAAAGTTGAAATGTAATATACATTAGTTAAATGGGCACGATGATTGAGCTACATTAAATTTCTAACGTTACTGAAGTTTTATTAAAGGTTAAACACGAAATTAACTGCATTTAGGGACTTATTGCTGCTATCTACATGCAACCCCCAATAGATTGATTGGAGTACGCTATTTTGCACAATGCGTTGAGACCAGTGACAGCAGGTCCTGTTCCAAATAAGGCCCTCACATATTAGGCATATCACCTACCCACTCCCGTACCCAATGCCACTGTCGGACCAAAGCCAGGCGCATGGAGAGATGCAGAACGCATTTCAAACTGACAACATCAGTCAGTAAAGAATTAAACAAAGAGCAAGCGCTGGCCACTGTACATATTTTGTCCATCCTGGCATAACTGTTTATTGATACCCTGACTACATGTTCCGGTAGGCCACTCTGCAGAATTTGCCTTATCACTCAGGTCAGTGTTTCTCGAATAGAACTAAAATAGAACAGGCTAATCATTAATCTCCCTGCTAATACCCTGCGCCATGGACCAGGTTGTATAGCACTACATACGTGCTGGAAGCTAATACTGATGTGGCAGGGAGAATATGCGTGAAGTTTGTGCATGCTTTTGAGATTGAGCGGAGCTCTCCAGTCGACGTGCTCTCTGAAAAGTTGTTATTTATTCTAAAACCACGAAGATATTCGACGTATGACACCCTCAGTGACACTCTTACTTATGATCCACACCTACGAAACCAAAAATTGCAAGAATTCGACGCATTTTCGAGGCCCAATTTTGAAACAAAAATCGCCTCCTATTTAGCGGCCGCAACGCGCATTATATTATAGACTAGCATATACCCATGGAGCGGGCAAAGTTGAAATGTAATATACATTAGTTAAATGGGCACGATGATTGAGCTACATTAAATTTCTAACGTTACTGAAGTTTTATTAAAGGTTAAACACGAAATGAACTGCATTTAGGGACTTATTGCTGCTATCTACATGCAACCCCCAATAGATTGATTGGAGTACGCAGGTCCTGTTCCAAATAAGGCCCTCACATGTCAGGCATATCACCTACCCACTCCCGTACCCAATGCCACTGTCGGACCAAAGCCAGGCGCATGGAGAGATGCAGAACGCAATTCAAACTGACAACATCAGTCAGTAAAGAATAAAACAAAGAGCAAGCGCTGGCCACTGTACATATTTTGTCCATCCTGGCATAACTGTTTATTGATACCCTGACTGCATGTTCCGGTAGGCCACTCCGCAGAATTTGCCTCATCACTCAGGTCAGTGTTTCTCGAATAGAACTAAAATAGAACAGGCTAATCATTAATCTCCCTGCTAATACCCTGCACCATGGACCAGGTTGTATAGCACTACATACGTGCTGGAAGCTAATACTGATGTGGCAGGGAGAATATGCGTGAAGTTTGTGCATGCTTTTGAGAATGAGCGGAGCTCTCCAGTCGACGTGCTCTCTGAAAAGTTGTTATTTATTCTAAAACCGCGAAGATATTCGACGTATGACACCCTCAGTGACACTCTTACTTATGATCCACACCTACGAAGCCAAAGGTTGCAAGAATTCGACGCATTTCCGAGGCCCAATTTTGAAACAAAAATCGCCTCCTATTTAGCGGCCACAACGCGCATTATAGTATAGATACCATCATCTTCTCACGATGTGGCAGTACAACAGACAGTTTCGAGGAAGACCCTGACCAAACTCCTCGCATGCGTGGAGAGTGTCCAGAACAATACGAGAAGGAAACGGGAAAGAGTCACAGTTGCATCCTTTTTTTTCACAATCCAAATGCCAATTTTGTTTGCACATGTATCAAGTTTGAAGGGAACCTTTTCAGAGTAAGCCTATGACTGTAATGTATTTGCTGTAGTAAAAGTCCAAATTTCCAAGATTACGTAACAACTTGGACAAAACTATAGCCTCGCTATACGATACTCGCATTTCATGATTTTGGCATCGACATTATTCAATTGTGATTGTCGTCACACTGTGGGCTTATAATAAACCGTGAGATGCACTTAATGATTACCTACCCATATCGCGATATCACAAGTTTGCATCTCACAGTTTATGTGATTTATAATAGCCCACACTGTCACTGCGTCCGCATGGCCATGGCCATGATGGCCCGTGAGTGTGAGTGTCAGTGAGTGTGCTCACCTAACATAACATTAACAATAATACCAATACTAGTAATAGGCCTACCCATCTCCTATAGGTGAAACAAGCAAACAAATCAAGATTCCGCTTATCTTAAATGTCAAGGGTCCATAAATAACATTATACCTCTGTCAGTCTGCACAGCAGCTGCCTTCTGTTCATGCATTTCATTTCAGTTACATTCGATGCACCATGTGCAAAGGCCTATGTTATTGACATTGTATGCAGGCTGTACCGAAAGGGGCTGGCTGGTTTGGTTGGCCAAACGCCGCCAATGTCGATTATGTAAAGAAAACTTCACAATAATATTTATACCTGCTAAATCTTCATTAACCATGCTATTACCTGTATCATTATTGTTACTGATAGAATCCATTTCGTCCCGATGGTAAGCGATATATTACGACAAATGAATTGAGGTCCGACTCTTAAGAAATTCTGCTAACCGGGCATTTCGCAATATTGAGACCAGAAGCGCTGATTTCGTCACTTTCGCAATGCAGTTGGCGTCGTGATTATGTTCGGTTGACTCATCACCCAGCGAAATAGGAAAAAGTAGGCCTATCATCCTGAGCTTGGGGGCATTTCCAATCAAACGTGAGGCGGAGAGAGTAAAAAAATCAATGTGCAGCCAAAGGCGTGGTGGTGGTTGGGGTCCGTGGGCGGGCACGTTTATGGGTGGGGATCAGGGGAGGGTACTCTTCCACTATCTTCCTTGTGCTTGCAAGCTGACTCGGGCTGATATCTTCAGAGGACTACAATGACGATTACACTGGACCGGTGTAGAAGTTTAAAATGTCCTAGGATAGAATGTCCGGGAAACAAAGGATTCTATTATGCACTTCAATCTCTGAGCTATTGCATTGTCAGTCATGGTCTCGATAGACCAGATAATAGGACCATAAATATATTATTATAGCAGAATACAATAGGGCCGGACACTTTTTCCAGGGGATATTTTCTACTTTTACACCGGCAGTTCGTACTGGTCGGGGCGCACGGTCGGAGCGCATAACGGGGACGTCAAAGGCAGATGTTCGGTAATTCAAAGCATTGCCTGCACTAAAAAGGGTAGGGCCTAAATGCGGGGTCTATGGTCTATGGTGGAATCGGAGGGGGGGGGGGGGCGGGCGGGCGGGCGCCCGGGGAGCGGGGACGAGCGGGCAGTGACCATATATTAAACAAACGATCAACAACCAACCTCCTTCACTATAACGGACTCCTGATTGGCTCTTCATTAATCGTAGAATGCCCACGATATAAAGGCCAGATGTCAATCGTACATATACCACGTTTGTTTGTACGTTGCATCTGCTCACTTGGAAATACTTCTCCAATGGTTTTATTAATTTATTTGATGGCCGAACCTCTCGAAGCGATTTGCTAACCAACTGGCGTAAACCGCCTACCATATTTTATTGTCTCCTTGCTCTGTCCTTTACCCATATCTTTAATAGTCCGTACGGGTGATAATAGAACGCTATTAGTTAGCATTACTAGTCTGCGCTCTGTTCCATATTTACTTTGTTTCGACGGTATCCCAATATGCCAATAATGACGGAAACAAAGGTCACCGTATTGATCTTTGTGACAGTTTTCAAAGAAGCCAGAGGAGAGCATATGTCTCTGATAAATGTTACGCTGGAAAGTAAGTTTTTGTTTTTATGTAAAAGTAAATTCGCTGATGCCTTTCGATATCTCGAAATGTAAAAAAAACGCGGGATCGAAAACATTTCCAACCGCGTTCTAGGCTTGGGAAAGACGCGATATAGTGCAAGGAATCCATTCTTTATCCTTTTATAGAATAAGATATGACCTTGTCGACTGACGCAATAATATCCATGGGCAACTAGTTCAAATGTGTGCCAACTTTTCAGTTTATAAGGCGCCTCTTGCCCGCGTATCCAAGTTATATTAGATACGGTGAGAGTCTGACTACGCCAGGTCCGTTTGAGAACACAACCTATTACTAGTCGCGTTCTAGGCTAAGGAAAGACACGATATAATGCAAGTAATCCTTTATCTGGCCTTTTATAGAGTAAGATATGACCTTGTCGGCTGAGGCAATGATATCCCTGGTCAGGCTGTCTTACTGTTTGCCAACTATTCAGTTTATAAGGCGCCTCCTGCCCACCTATCCAAGTTATATCAGATACGGTGAGAGTCTGATTACGATGACGCAAGTTCTTTCTGAGAATACACCCTATTATAATGGCTTTTTTCAGGAATTGCGGCTGGGTAAACCTGGATCACAAAGCTGAACATGGGTGCTGACGAGGTAGGATTATTGTGTCAAAATGACGACTTGATATCTTAAACAACTTAAGTGCAACCGGTTTGTATCCATTTTCCCGGCGCACGTATTTGATCAGCCGTAATTTCCCGTTGTAAATATTACTGAACATTTCCCTAAAAGGAGAGGAAACAGACACATTGTCAACAAGTGCGTAAACATTCCTTTGTTCAGGTTGGTAGACAAGTATACTTCTTAATCCCTAATAGTATGAATTACTACCACAATTTGTATCAGGTTTGACTTTGAGACGGATTATTGCTATACATGATCGAGTCTTGGCATGTGATGAAACCTCACCTCTAGTTGATACATAAGCCATCCTCTAGTTATATTTACATCCTCCCTCTCCAAACATGTTGCCTTCTCACTATGCAGTCGGCAAACATGGCCGCCATCATGCTCTCGAGTATTGATAGTTTTGCAACTTAGCACCAAGAAGGAAACAAATGCGCAATGACACCTCGACCGCATGTTTTTATCATCAAAACTTGGCTGAATTATTTCTCGATCATGTGTAACCTTCTTGTAAAACCTGCTTTGGGTTGGCACCATTGTCAGTTATTGCCGAAAATGTACCAGACCACTATATCAAACACAAGGCATGATCATGACCACTGGGCAGTATTAATAAACGTTGCATTAATTCATCCTACAACTTGACCTAATTCAATCAAAGATCTGATTGGCTTATTCAAACAACAACATTTCAACATGAGAGAGCATCAAAACTATTTCTGTGAAGCCGAAATAGTGCCGATATTTTACAAATACATGTAATTCAATTTTATAACAAGCATTATTGCCGGCTATTACTGTAGAAGAATTATAATGAAACACACCGTGGCAACACCTTGGATACTTTCATTAGAATTTGTTAATTCGGGTTTTCCGTGAAGCAGGAAACCGCTTGACAACAAGTGGTCCGTTTCAGCCAATCGACTGCTCGGAGTCGAAAGTACACCCTGCTTTATGAAATTTGGTACTATATATTATATGTACTTCCTGTAATCACCTATGCGCCGTCGACGTAACCGCAATAGCTCACCTACCGATCCCGATGGCCTAGTGGACCAGGCGACCGCCTCATAAATTGAAGGTCGAGCAGTCACCGGTGACTATAGTTCACCGTGCTTTATGAATAGTGTTACTCAACTTCCTGAGGTGTCACTTTCTTGACGGGCGAATGTGTTGAAAGGCGCTGCTGCTCAAAGGCGTTGCCGCAAGTGCTCAAATACCGAAGATCGAGCTGACGCTGGAGTCGAAGGTACACCGTGCTTTATGGAATACGGCACTCTACTATCAAAACACTCTCCCTAGTTCAGGCAATGAGGCTACACATCGCTTTATTGATCAGCAGAAACACAATGTTTTTTTCACGATATTGTATCCGATATTTCACTTGCATCGATCGAGATTGGATTGAAACTGAATGCCGTATATTTGAGAGAAAATGCTCTCTAGAAAATTAGTTTTTGAAGATATCCGGTCCCCCCCGCCCCCAAAAAACGTACGGAGCGTTAACCCGAAATGTCATGAAAGATGGAATTCGTTAAATTTTGCATCCAAATATTATCGATGGGTTCTTGTAGTTTCAAAGATTTCAGTATTTCTTCTCTCTTGAAGTGAGGGAACAAGAAATACATACATGTAGTCCTAGTGTAATGTTGTCATTGCGACGAGTTGTAAATTCTTATACATTTACAAACTTTTAAAAAATTACTTAAAAAAAGCTTAATACACATTTTAAAATAATATTTCGCCATATGATACAAAACCTTCATAAATCATCAGAAAGGTTTTTAAGACAAGAAATATAAATCCTCAAATGAACAACGTTTCCATGGAAACCGATCGGCTCCAGCTTTTCGACCAATTATCATTTGCAAAATGCATGACCGTACCAATTTCATATCAACAAATTCACGAAAAAAACGTTGTAAAATGACGACTTGATCCAATGGCCTCTTTCGGTAAAGGAACTCGTAAATATATTAGAACCTCTTGGTATAATCCATGGAAATTAGCTGAGTTAATAGACTTTTGCCGTGCACATCAATCGTGCCGGCTGAAGCACATAAATATATACTATTAACATTGTGGCGGTGTAGTTCCCGTTGTGTGCCCTCTCACTTTACACCATGTCAGTAAGTTTTATAAGTGCGGGAGGGCGTGCGTTAAGAAAAATGGCCAAACTGACGTCATCACCCCGGTTATTCAGATCTCAAAACAGACCAGCAGCTCCCATTCTGACCAGAGTTGCTGATGCCCGATTTTATATGCACCCAGCGAATATTTTTCAATAAAACACAAGAAAATCTCTATAAATGTCAAGAAAGCACCTGACCACGAACGATTAATGACTTCCTTCGGATCTCCGAACATTAACCAAGAGATACGTGGCCGGACAACAGAATCTTACGCCCCCAAATCGAGTTCATGACGAGTTTATTGCCGTCAAGTACTCGACTCTGAAATCTGTAAATGGAGGAGACTGGTGAAAGAGACTAAGCATGATCTAGAACAAAAGAAAACTGAAATCACAAAGTTTGATGAATATTTATAGACTTTCCATTATGACCAACAGCCCCAATTCCTCAATCTGTCATGTGCCACCTCCAATTCCCGTGGCGCAGTTGCCATCTTTAGATTTCAGTTGCCACTATCAAGACCAACTCATACCAGTTCGCCCACACCAGTCTCCCTGTAGTCATGACTTCACAGCTTGTAAATTCTCAGTTCTAGTTCTAGTTTATGTTGTTGTTCGCCCTCGCAATTGATATAGACTATAGGTCTTTGATGATTTAGTGTGATCTGCTTCCTCGGAAATCCAACTCGAATGGTTTGACTAATTTCTGTGATGGCCAAACCTCTCGAAGCGTTTTGCTAACCAACTGGCGTAAACCGCCTAGCGTATTTTATTGCCTTCTTACTCTGTCCTTTACTCATATCTTTAATTGTGTGTACTGGTGATAATAGAACGCTATTAGGTAGCATTACTAGTCTGCGTTCTTTTCGATATTTACGTTGTTTCCACGGTATCCCAATATGCCAATTACTGACCGAAACAATGGTCGACTTATTAATCTTTGTTACAGTTTTCAAAGGAGCCAGAGGAGAGCATATGTCTCTGATAAATGTTACACTGGAAAGTAAGTTTTTGTTTCTATGTGAAAATAAAATCGTTGATTCCTTTCGATAGTCCGAAAAGTGAAAAGTATGTATATACGGGACCAACAACACTTCCAACCACATTCTCGGCTGAGGAAAGACACGATATAGTGCAAGGAATCCTTTCTTTATCCTTTTATAGAATAAGATATGACCTTGTCGACTTACGAAATAATTTCCTTTGGCATTGCGTTCGAAACTTTGCCAATTATTCAGTTCAAAAAGCGCATTTTGCCCGCGTATCCAAGTTATATGAAAGATGGAGAGAAATGGACGACGATAGCTTCCTATGACAGCGCCACCCATTACAAATATTTTTTCAAGCCAATCAGGAAGCCAAAAATACAATATTTAGTTGAACATGGGTGATGACGAGGGAGGATTATTGTGTCAAAATGACGAGTTGATATCTCAAACAACTTAAGTACAACCGGTTTATATCCACTTTTCCGCCGCACGTAGCAGAGCAGCCATAATTTTCCGTTGCGAATATTTCCAAGCATCATACTAAAACGGGAGGAAACAGACACATTATGAACGAGTGCGTAAACATTCCTTTGTTCAGGTTGGTAGACAAGTATATTTCTTAAGGCATGAACATGTCCTCTATCATCTCGATGAACGAATAGTATCGAATTAGAATTGCCGCCAAACATAAACAGACTGGCTTCATATTTACTCCAAATGACTGATACGGGGGGTTTGAAAACGACTGGTTCAGAAACTCTGTACGTTTGGGTTCTTTTTTCCTGAAAGAGCAGTTGTTAAAGTGTAAGTAGATGAGCGCTGCACTGCTTTTCATTCTTGTTACCACAGTACAGTGAGCCTTTAACCAGGGACCCAGAAACTTCTGGACGGAATGCCTGATGGTATGATTTACTGCCACAATTAGTATCATATTTGACTTTGAGACGGATTTTAGCTTAACCACGATCGAGTTTTGGCATGTGATAAAACCTTACCTCTAGTTGATACATAAGCCATCCTGTAGTAATCGTTACATCCTCCCTCTCCAAACATGTTGCCTTCTCACTATGCAGTCGGCAAACATGGCCGCCATTATTCCCTCGGGTATTAATAGTTTTGCAACTTAGCACCAAAAAGCAAACAAATGCGCAATGACACCTCGACCGCATGTTTTTATCAGGAAAACTTGGCTGAATTATTTCTCGATCATGTGTAACCTTCTTGTAAAACCTGCTTTGGGTTGGGACCATTGCCAGTTATTGCCGAAAATGTACGAGACCACTATGTCAAACACAAGGCATGGTCCTGACCACTGGGCAATATTAATAAACGTTGCATTAATTCATCCAACATCTTGACCTATTCAATCAAAGATCTGATTGGCTTTTTCAAACAACAACATTTCAACATGAGAGAACATCAGAACTATTTCTGTGAAGCCGAAATAGTGCCGATATTTTACAAATAATGCATTTTATAACAAGCATTATCGCCGGCTATAAATGTACAAGAATTACAATAAAACACACCGTGGCCACACATTGGCTTCTTTCATAAGAATTTGTTAATTCGGGTTTTCCGTGAAGCAGGAAACCGCTTTACAACAAGTGGTCTATTTCAGCCAATCGACTACACGGAGTCGAGAGTATACCCTGCTTCATGTAATTTGGTACTATATATTATATGTACTTCCTGTAATCACCTATGTGCCGTCGACGTAACCGCAATAGCTCACCTACCGATCCCGATGGCCCAGTGGACGAGGCGACCGCCTCATAGATTGAAGGTCGAGAAGTCACCTACTGCCTGAGGTGTCACCTTCTTGAGGGGCGAATGTGTTGAAAGGCACTGCTGCTCAAAGGCGTTGCCGCAAGTGCTCAAATACCGAAGGTTGAGCTGACGCTGGAGTCGAAGGAACACCGTGCTTTATGAACTACGGAACCTCTTGGTAATATCCATGGAAATTAGCTGAGTTAATAGACTTTTGCCGTGCACATCAATCGTGCCGGCTGAATCATATAAATAGATACTATTAACATTGTGGCGGTGTAGTTCCCGTTGTTTGCCCTCAGACTTCACACCATGTCAGTTAGTTTTATAAGTGCGGGAGTTTTGGCATGTGATAAAAGCTTACCTCTAATTGATACATAAGCCATCCTCTAGTAATCGTTACATCCTCCCTCTCCAAACATGTTGCCTTCTCACTGTGCAGTCGGCAAACATGGCCGCCAGTATGCTCTCGGGTATTAATAGTTTTGCAACTTAGCACAAAAACGCAAACAAATGCGCAATGACACCTCGACCGCATGTTTTTATCAGGAAAACTTGGCTGAATTATTTCTCGATCATGTGTAACCTTTTTGTAAAACCTGCTTTGGGTTGGGACCATTGTCAGTTATTGTGGAAAATGTACGATACCACTATATCAAAGACAAGGCATGATCATGACCACTAGGCGGTATCAATCAACGTTGCGTTAATTCATCCAACATCTTGACCTAATTCAATCAAAGATCTGATTGGCTTATTCAAACAACAACATTTCAACATGAGAAAGCATCAGAACTATTTCTGTGAAGCCGAAATAGTGCCGATATTTTGTAAATACATGTAATTCAATTTGATAACAAGCATTTTTGCCGGCTATTACTGTAGAAGAATTATAATAAAACACACCGTGGCAACACCTCGGATACTTTTATTGAATTTGAATCTTACGCCCCCAAATCGAGTTTATAACGAGTTCATTGCCGTCAAGTACTCGTCTCTGTTTTGAATGAATGGAGGAGACTGGTGAAAGAGTCTAAGAATAATCTAGAACAGAAGAAAACTGAAATCACAAAGTTTGATGAATATTTATAGACTTTCCATTGTGACTATAACCGAGCTCTGCTCTGTATCTTATTTGATAATAATCATTATAATTACAATGATAATGATAATAATAGGTCAAGTCCATTACTTCGTGTGCAAAATGACATTAGACGTATGTTGGACAATGGCAGTGTCGGGATTCTTGTCCTCTTAGATCTATCGGCGGCTTTCGACACGGTGGACCATGAGGTGCTACTAAAGAGAATGAGAGATGTTCTTGGGATCGACGAAAGTGCGCTCGCATGGTTCCGTTGATATCTAACTGGAAGAATCCAGTTTGTGAATGTTCAGGACAAACGGTCCATCCTCATTCCCTCAAATACGGTGTACCTCAAGGATCCGTGCTAGGTCTGTTGTTGTTCTTGATTTACATCGTACCACTGGGGCATCTTATAAATGCTCATGACATGGATCGGCATGGTTATGCTGATGATAACCAATTGTAAACCGCCATTCAGCTGTTTCGGAATGCAGCTGCTGTTCTGGACAAATGCGCAAAGCTTGAGGTATGTTTGCTAGCCATTCAGGATTGGTTAACCGCTAACTTCCTCAAGGGTAATCCATCGGAAACTGAGATTGCTCTGTTCGGAACACCACAGCGCCTTCGCGCCCTTGGACTCGAGTCTCTCTCCATAGCTGGGATCAATGTTCATGTTGCGGATGGTCCCGTTCGGAACCTCGGGGTCCTGTTTGACTCATCACTGTCGATGGCTTCCCATGTTAGAGCTGTTGTCAGTTCTGCCAACTACCACCTCAGAAATGTGGCACTTGCTCGCCACCTCCTCACAAATAAAGCAACCAGGACACTGACTCAGGCCATGGTGGTATCACGACTGGACTATTGCAATAGTCTCCTACTAGGGGTATCCGAGGAACTTGCCGACAAACTTCAAGTGGTCCAGAACAATGCAGCTCGTTTGATAACCCGTACATCACGTAGGAATCACATCAGCCCGGTTCTAGAAGATCTTCACTGGCTCCCCGTCCGTGCCCGTATCGAGTTCAAGGTGCTAACTCTAGTCTACAAGGCGGTAAATGGTATTGCCCCTGATTACCTGCAGGATCTTTTGCAGTTATACACCCCATCGAGGTCACTCCGATCATCTGACAAGAACCTCCTATCTGTGCCGCGTTCAAAGACTACATCATTTGGTAGGCGTGCCTTCAGTTTTCTGGCTCCCCAACTGTGGAACTCTCTAAGCTGTAATCTACGGGACACTCAGTCACTCCTTGCTTTTAGGAACACTTTAAAGACGGTCCAATTTCAGAAGTACTTTGCTCGCTAGGGGGCGCACTCGAACAGTTTAATTGCTGGATTTGAGCGCCTTACAAGTTTTTTATTGTATTGTAATGTATTGTAAGTCCAGTCAAGTCAAGTCAGGTGAATTCATCAACATGCCAAAAGTCCAAGTATAGCGTGGACATTCGTATATTCACAAGGCCATATAAGTATGTAGGAACATAGGCCTAACCATATGATATTGTGTCATTTGTTATTAGTAGGGATTGACCACATGTTGTGACCGTCGCTAGATGATTTAATATTGCCAACGTGTACTAAAAAGGGAGTTCCGGAATAGCTCTCTAAGTGGAAGGTACGGATGCCCGACTCGACACTGGATGGTCCAACTCATTATCAATCCAACTCAGTTCAGTGTGATCAATAAACTAGAGGCCATACACAACTCCTGCTGCATTGTTTGTTCGTCCCAGATTTTCCATCGGTCTGGGAAAGGACAAGAACTCATCTCAGTTTGAAGTCAGCCCACTTCAACATGACCAACCGCCCCAATTCCTCAATCTATCATGTGCCACCTCCAATTCCCCGTGGCGCAGTTGGCATCTTTAGATTTCAGTTGCCACTATAAAGACCAACTCATACCAGTTCGCCCACACCAGTCTCCCTGGAGTCATGAATTCACAGCTTGTGAATTCTCAGTTTTAGTTCATGTTGTTGTTTGCCCACGCAATTGATATAGCTTATAGGTCTTCGATGATTTTGTGTGATCTGCTGACTCGGAAATCCTACTCGAATGGTTTTATTAATTTCTTTGATGGCCAAACCTATCGAGGCATTTTGTTTAACCAACTGGCGTAAACTGCCTAGCGTATCTTATTGTCTCCTTGCTCTGTCCTTTACCCATATCTTTAATTGTCCGTACTGGTGATAATAGAACGCTATTAGGTAGCATTACTATTCTGTGTTCATTTCGATATTTACTTTGTTTCCGAGGTATCCAATCATGCCAATTTCTGACCGAAACAGTGGTCACCTTATTAATCTTCGTTACAGTTTTCAAAGGAGCCAGAGGGGAGCATATGTCTCTGATAAATGTCACACTGGAAAATAAGTTTTTGTTTTTATGTAAAAGTAAAAGCGTTGATGCCTTTCGATAGTTCGATATGTGTGAAATATATATATCCGGGACCGACAACACTTCCCACCACATTGTCGGTTTAGGAAAGACACGATAGAGTGCAAGGACTTCTTTCTTTATCCTTTTATAGAATAAGATATGACCTTGTCGATTTACGAAATAACGTCCTTGGGAATAGCGTTTTAAACTTTGCCAATTATTCAGTTCAAAAGGGGCCTTTTGCCCGCCTATCCAAGTTATATTAAATAATGAGAGAAAAAGACGATGATTTCCCTTGACAGCGCCAGATATTAAAATGATGTTTTTCAAGCTGAGCGGCGTGGCAAGACTACAATGATTTGTTGAGCATTGGTGATGACGTGGTAGGATTATTGTGTCAAAATGACGAGTTGATATCTCAAAACACGTTAAAGACAACCGGTGAGTGTCAATTTCCCCGCCGTAAGTGGTGGAGCAGCCATAATTTTCCGTTGCGAATATATCTGAACATTGTACTAAAATGACAGGAAACAGACACATTATGAACCAGTGCGTAAACATTCCTTTGTTCAGGTTGGTAGACAAGTATATTTCTTAAGGCATGAACATGTCCCATATCATGTCGATGAACAAATAGTATCGAATTAGAATTGTCGTCAAACATAAACAGCCTGGCTTCATATTTACTCAAAACGACTGATACGGGGGGTTTGAAAACGACTGGTTCAGAAACTCTGTACGTTTGGGTTCTTTTTTCCTGAAACAGCATTTGTTAGAGTGTAAGTAAATGGGAGCTGCACTGCTTTTCATTCTTGTTACCACTGCACAGTGACTCTTTAACCTGGGACTCAGAAATTTCTGGACGGAATGCCTAATGGTATGAATTACTACCACAATTTGTATCAGGTTTGACTTTGAGACGGATTATTGCTATACATGATCGAGTCTTTGCATGTGATAAAACCTTACCTCTAGTTGATACATAAGCCATCCTCTAGTAATCGTTACATCCTCCCTCTCCAAACATGTTGTCTTCTCACTGTGCAGTCGGCAAAGATGGCCGCCAGTATGCTCTCGAGTATTGATAGTTTTGCAACTTAGCACCAAAAAGCAAACAAATGCGCAATGACACCTCGACCTCATGTTGTTATCAACAAAACTCGGCTGAATTATTTCTCGATCATGTGTAACCTTCTTGTAAAACCTGCTCTGGGTTGGGACCATTGTCAGTTATTGCCGAAAATATACGAGACCACTATATCAAACACAAGGCATGATCATGACCACTGGGCAGTATTAATAAACGTTGCATTAATTCATCCAACATCTTGACCTAATTCAATCAAAGATCTGATTGGCTTTTTCAGCCAATCGACTGATCGGAGTCGAAAGTACAACCTGCTTTATGAAATTTGGTACTATATATTATATGTACTTCCTGTAATCATCTATGTGCCGTCGACGTAACCGCAATAGCTCACCGACCGATCCCGATGGCCCAGTGGATCAGGCGACCGCCTCATAAATTAAAGGTCGAGCAGTCACCGGTGACTATAGTTCACCGTGCTTTATGAATTGTGTTACTCTACTGCCTGAGGTGTCACCTTCTTGAGGGGCGAATGTGTTGAAAGGCACTGCTGCTCAAAGGCGTTGCCGCAAGTGCTCAAATATCGAAGGTCGAGCAGTCGCTGGAGTCGAAGGTACACCGTGCTTTATGGAATGCGGCACTCTACTCTCAAAACACTCTCCCTGGTTCAGGCAATGAGGCTACGAATCGCTTTATTGATCAACAGAAACGTAATGTTTTTTTCACGATGTTGTTTCCGATATCTCACTTGCATCGATCGAGTGCGGATTGAAACTAAATGCTGTATTTTGGGGAGAAAATGCCTTGTAGAAAATTATTTTTTTGGAAGATATCTGGTGACCCCCCCCCGCCCCCAAAAAACGTACGGAGCGTTACCCGAAATGTCATGAAAGATGGAATTCTTTAAATTATGCATCCAAATATTATCGATGGGTGCTTGCAGTTTCAAAGATTTCGGTATTTCTTCTCTCTTGTAATGAGGGATACAAGAAATACATACATGTAGTCCAAGTGTAATGTTGACATTGGGACGAGTTGTAAATTTTTATACATTAATTTTACAAACTTTAAAAAATGACTTAAAAAAAGCTTAATACACATTTCAAAATAATTATTTGCCATATGATTAAGGAATTGAACCCGAGGCGGAGGACCTTGGTTGAGTTACCAAGACACTCGAGGGTGGAGCTAAAATACAGTCCAAACCCGAGCCGACAGGCGAGGGTTTGGACGAAATTTTAGCTCCACCCGAGAGTGTCTTGGTAACTCAACCAAGGTCCGAAGCCGAGGGTTCAATTTCTATTCTAAAATACCTCAAACTTAAAAAGATAGGCCACGAAATAACTTGAATATGTGCGAATTTGGCAAATTCCATCCATCGCCTGCCCGGAGCGCCGGTAGCGCCGTTGTTTACATTATGTTACGGCAGCCCGTATAGGAAGTCCGGATCGGCTCGCTCAAGTGACGCTAAAATCCGCGCAAATGGGCTATTTGGAGCGTTTTTCTCAGCAAATATGTGTAGTGCTCATTAAAAAACTTAGGGTGGTTGATGCTTCCTTAACTGATTTGTGTTTGAAGCAGTGTTTTGAGAGCCTCAAACTTCTGAAGTGAGCTGTGTGCATGGTTCCACATTTTAGTGCAACCCGAGGGAACTTTGGTAGAGCATCTTGGTTGCGTGTCCAAAACACTCCACTCTCAGAACGAGGCTTATGCATTTTCCATTTAAAAGTTGACTTTACGGTACCAAGGTATTTTAGAATACAAAACCTTCATAAATCGTCAGAAAGGTTTTTCAGACAAGAAATATGAATCATCAAACGAACAACGTTTCCAGGGAAACCGATCGGCTCCACCTTTTCGTCTAATCATCATTTGCAAAATGCATGTCCGTACCAAATTCATGTCCACAAATTCACTAAAAAAACGTTGTTAAATACATGTATAGACTTGATCCAATGGCCTCTTTCGGTAAAGAAACTCGTAATCATATTAGAACCTCTTGGTAATATCCATGGAAATTAGCTGAGTTAATAGACTTTTGCCGTGCACATCAATCTTGCCGGCTGAATCATATAAATAGAAACTACTAACATTATGGCGGTGTGGTTCCCATTGTGTGACCTCCCACATAACACCATGGCAGTCAGTTTTATAAGTGCGGGAGGGCGTGCGGTGAGGAAAATGGCAAAACGAACGTCATCTCCCCGGTTATTCAGATCTCAAACAGAGGGGCAACTCCCATTCTCACCAGAGTTGCTGATGCCAGATTTTATTTGCACCCAGCGAAAACTTTTCAATAAAGCACCAGAAAATCTCTTTGAATGTCAAGAAAGCACCTGACCACGAACGATTAATGACTATATTCGGATATCCGAACATTAACCAATAGATTGACATCTGACACACATCATTTGATTCAGTAAGGTAGATTTAGGCAAAAAGCAAGCTGGCATTCAAAGATCGATAAAGTCGACTTTGTTTACATTTGATTCGGGCGAAACCACGGTCATTTGAATAACTCTAAATAAGCAAATAGGCTGAATAAGTAATGAATGCATTCCAAATCTTCCCTAAATCTTCCCTAAGTATTTAAATTACGAGATACAATGGTTTCATGCAGTAGGCCATACAAAAGGATTTTATGAGACTTCATAGAATTTTTCCATTGGGTGTATATAAATAATGACCCAATCAACTGTATGTGACTGTCTGTGACTCTGCAGACAACTAGGCTGGACCTAAAGAATAATCTAGTCCAGGTAACCTCGACTCTATCCGCCGCAAAAAAGAGGGTCGAGGAAGCCTCGTTGATTTACCGTAGGTAAACCATGCATTTTTAGTGCGCTGATATGATGGATGCACTGTCATACCGAGCGCTCTGGTATTGGAGATTATTCACTTGGATCGAGGTTACCCATCCTATAGAAAAACACGTGGCCGGACATCGGAATCTTACGCCGCCAAATCGAGTTGATGACGAGTTCATTACCGTCGAGTACTCGTCTCTGTAATGAGTGAATTAAGAAGACTGGTGAAAGAGTCTAAGAATGCTATGGAGCAAAAGTAAACTGAAATCACAACGTTCGATGAATATTTATAGACTTTCCATTATGTCCGACAGCCCCAATACCTCAATCTATCATGTGCCACCTTCAATTCCCCATGGTGCAGTTGGCATCTTTAGCTTTCAGTTGCCACTATCAAGACCAACTCATACCAGTTCGCCCAAACCAGTCTCTCTGGAAGAAACATCTTGAAGTGTTTTGCTAACCAACTGGCGTAAACCGCCTAGCATATTTTATTGTCTCCTTCCTCTGTCCTTTACCAATATCTTTAATTGTCCGTACGAGTGATAATAGAACGCTATTAGGTAGCATTACTATTCTGCGTTCTTTTCGATATTTACTTTGTTTCTGCGCTATCCTAATATGCCAATTTCTGACCGAAACAATGGTCACCTTATTAATCTTTCTTACAGTTTTCAAAGGAGCCAGAGGAGAGCATATGTCTCTGATAAATGTTACACTGGAAAGTAAGTTTTTGTTTCTATTTGAAAATAAAAGTGTTGATTCCTTTCGATAGTCCGAAAAGTGAAAAGTTTGTACAAACGGGACCAACAACACTTCCAACAGCATTCTCGGCTGAGGAAAGACACGATATAGTGCAAGGAATCCTTTCTTTATCCTTTTATGGAATAAGATATGACCTTGTCGACTTACGAAATAATTTCCTTTGGCATTGCGTTCGAAACTTTGCCAATTATTCAGTTCAAAAAGCGCATTTTGCCCGCGTATCCAAGTTATATCAAAGATGGAGAGAAATGGACGACGATAGCTTCCCATGACAGCGCCACCCATTACAAATATTTTTTTCAAGCCAATCAGCAAGCCAAAAATACAATATTTAGTTGAACATGGGTGATGACGAGGGAGGATTATTGTGTCAAAATGACGAGTTGATATCTCAAACAACTTAAGTACAACCAGTTTATATCCACTTTCCCGGCGCACGTAGTAGAGCAGCCATAATTTCCCGTTGTGAATATCTCTGAACATTTTACTAAAACGAGAGGAAACAGACACATTATGAACCAGTGCGTAAACATTCCTTTGTTCAGGTTGGTAGACAAGTATATTTCTTAAGGCATAAACATGTCCCATATCATGTCGATGAACAAATAGTATCGAATTAGAATTGTCGTCAAACATAAACAGCCTGGCTTCATATTTACTCAAAACGACTGATACGGGGGGTTTGAAAACGACTGGTTCAGAAACTCTGTACGTTTGGGTTCTTTTTTCCTGAAACAGCATTTGTTAGTGTATCTATCGGTTCAATGTGAGAGCCATTAGGGGGGTTGACAACGTAGGAGCTGATTACCTTAGTCGGACTTAGAGAAACTGTCTCGAATCTGAATTCTGCGAAAAAGTTGAATCTTTTTGAGATCCCCTTTTTTCCCCTTTGATGGGGGATATGTAACGAATTGACCGATGACCGACCATGGTGAATAATTATGGTGTTGTAATAGTTGAATGGTGTATATAGGGTATTTTAAGAGTTGAATGGTGCTATTGTGTGACTGAGTTATTGGGTGAGTGCGTTGTTGTGTAAATATGTTTTAAGTAGGTTTTAAGGTTGGAGTTTTAGCTCTAGTCAGTAGTAGGGTGGAGTTTAGAATGGTAGGATGTATATTATGGTAGAACGAAGTTGTGGGGTAAGTTTGTTCAAAAGTTAACCTTGTATTCGTGTTTGATATATTGTGATTCAGATGATAAGCCTGGTTTCTAGGCTGTTTGATATATTGTGATTCGGATGATAAGCCTGGTTTCTAGGCTGTTTGATATATTGTGATTTGGATGATAAGCCTGGTTTCTAGGCTGTTTGATATAGTTTGATTATGATGATATAAGCCTGGTGCTTGGCTGTTTGATGTATTGTAATAAGGATGATATAGTGTGGAGTCATTGATCTGTGTTAGATATGTTGATTGAATTGTAATCCCACTTCTATTATATTTGCAGTTCCTCCATTGAGTTATTAAAGACACCTGTACCTGACTGAACGTGTCGAGTCTGTTTTATCGTGCGAACCTTTACATGGCAACCTCCCCAGTGCCTAATTGTGTAGTCCTTGATTGAACATGGTGTGTTATAACGTGTGATATCATTATTTCATCTTGTATGTGTTTGTATTGGGGCAGAGAGGTGTATAATATTTCATAATTGCTGCATATATTTAAAACTATTTTAACTGGAGATTGAAAGACGTGACCACCCTGCGTTTTGATTTGAATTTTGTACGCTATTTATGTAATGTTGGTGTGTTAAGAGGAACCCACATCTTTAGTTACAAATTTTGAAAGTGGGGTAGAGTTGAGGTGGTTTTGCTGAAGATATTATTGGTGTATGTATATATGTTCATTTTATACGATAGAGTTTAAAGATGTTATGAGTTTGTATTGGTCCTAGAGTTGAATGTTTACCAGGATTGTGGTGATATTATAGTACAGGTCTGATGATGAGTGGAAGCGAGTGCGGATGTTGGTGAAAGTGCGAGGGTAACTTGAAGTAGGGAATAAATTCGGTTTGAGTGTTCTGGTTCAGGTCATTACACTGCACGTCATTATATTCCAGGTCATTGTGTTTCAGGTCGTATTGTTTTTTCCACTTAAACTAGATATAATTTATTTTGTTCTAAAGTTTGGGTGTAACGAGTAAGGATGGAAAGATTGAAGGAGCTTACCCAGTTGGGAAAAGAGATGGGGTTAACCGCCAAGGATTTGAAGGCATTTGTGACGGAACAGCAAAATGCTGAGCGAGAAGAACGGGTGTCCGAGAGGGAGAAAGAACGAGAGGAGAGAGAGGCTGAGAGGAGAGAGAAAGAGAGGGAGCAGAAGGATCGTGAGCGTGAGGAAGATAGGAAGGAACGAGAACTTGAGCATCAGCGGCGGTTGGAATTATTACAGGAGCAACAGAAACTGGCAGTGTCAACAGCTAAGACCACCACCAGCACCACCAAAGTTACGCCAAAGACTCCGAGACTTCCCACATTTGACGAGACAAAGGATGACATGGATGCCTATCTTCATCGTTTTGAGCGTTATGCAGAGGCCCAATCGTGGGACAAAGACCAATGGGGTGTAAATCTTGGGGCCCTGCTGAAGGGAAAAGCATTAGAGGTCTACTCCCGCCTCTCATCGACTGAGGCCATGGATTTCCAGAAGTTGAAGGAGGCGCTGTTGGTCCGTTTTGATTTGACCGTGGATGGTTTTCAGAAGAGGTTTCGGTCAGCCAAGCCAGACGCAGGGGAAACCTTTGGACAGTTTACCACTCGCCTAAGGAACTATTTAGACCGATGGCAGGAGTTGGCGAAAGCGAGTGCAACTTTTGAGGGAATCGTTGACCTGTTTATGCGAGAACAGTTTCTCCGTGTCTGTGCACCAGAGTTAAAGCTATTCTTACGGGAGAGAGTCCCAAACTCTGTCAAGGGTATGGCAATATTAGCTGATCAGTACAGAGAGGCAAGGGGAGGTAACATCCTGAATATTCTTTACCGGCCTAGAGCAACGGTCGGGCCAGATCCCAGGCAGCCTGAACAAGTAAAGCAGGTCTCTGTGAGGAACACTCCAACTGCTAACAGTGCTGGAAACAGATCAGATTCATCATTTGGTCAGAAACAGGGTAGCTTTTATAAGGATACGAGGAAATGTAACTACTGTGGTAAAATTGGTCACATAGCCAGGTTTTGTCATACTCGACTTGCAGCAGCAAGTATGAGAGCTGAGGGACAGCCTACTGAGATGGATTCCAGCGGGGGTGAAGCCTCTGATCATGAGGTGTCTTACTGTATGGGAGTGACTCCAACGACGGGTTCAGTTCTCAATTCCGTCACTGGTGGGAACCCAACCCTCATATCCACAAACTGCTCATCGTCAATTACTCACACAGGTGGTGGCCTGAATAGTATGCCGGTCCACTCAGGGAAAATTGACGGACATCCCGCGGTGCTAAGGGTGTTGAGAGACACTGGGTGCAGTGGAGTTGTTATTAGGAAGGACTTGGTTGATCCGGCCCGTTACTTAGGAACGACTCAGCGATGTACCCTCATAGATGGATCGACCTTGACAGTTCCGATGGCTGCAGTGGCCGTTGACACACCCTTCTATAAGGGGAAGGTTGAGGCGATGTGCATGGAGAAGCCGTTGTATGACATCATAATTGGTAACATCGAAGGGGCAAGGGAACCCGGAGACCCGGATCTCGATTGGACAGTTGCAGCGGTATTGACTCGAGCACAGAAAAAGCGTGAGAAGATGGATTTGAAGCCACTTAGAGTACCGAAAATAGTTGGTGACCTGGAAGACAAGGAAATATTCCGGATCGAACAGGCAACTGATCCTTCACTTACCAAGTTCCACCAATATGCAAAGGATGGAACGCAAAAGCGGAACAAGTATGGGGCGGTGACATCTTACAGATATAAGAAATCGCTGTTGTATCGAAAGTTTGTTTCGCCAAGAGTGGACAATGGAAAGGAGTATCTTCAGCTCCTGCTGCCAGTGAAGTTCCGTGTCAAGGTGATGTACTTGGCCCATGACTCTCTCATGGCAGGGCATTTAGGCCGCAGGAAGACCTATCATCGAGTATTGGACGAGTTCTACTGGCCTGGGATACAGTCAGAAGTGACTCGTTACTGCCGTTCCTGTGACCTATGCCAGCGCTTTATCCCGAAGGGCAGGGTTCTAAAGGTACCACTAGGAAAGATGCCGTTGATGGGTTCACCTTTTGAGCGTGTGGCTCTGGATTTGATTGGACCCCTGTTTCCGCCAACTGACAGAGGCAACCGCTACATCCTTACATTCATGGACTACGCAACCAGGTACCCGGAAGCAATCGCACTACCTAAGATTGAGACAGAACGGGTGGCGGAGGCTTTAGTTGATATTTACAGTCGACTGGGTGTGGCTGAAGAAATACTGACCGACTTAGGTTCGCAGTTTATCGCTGATTTGATGAAGGAAGTGAGCAGACTACTATCTTTCCAGCGAACTACAACTACACCATACCATCCCCAGTGTAATGGCTTGGTGGAGAAGTTCAATGGAACGCTCAAGCAGATGCTCAAGAAAATGTGTGCTGAGCGTCCGAAGGATTGGGATAGATATATCAACCCTCTGCTATTTGCCTACCGAGAAGTTCCGCAAGATAGTACCGGATTTTCCCCATTTGAACTCCTGTACGGACGGTCAGTGCGGGGACCACTGTCTATACTTAGACAGTTATGGTCACAAGAGGACTTGGACCAGGAGGTGAAAACTACATACCAGTACGTGTTCGATCTGAGGAACCGTCTGGAGGAGACATTGAAGTTGGCACAAGACAATCTGAAGGGGGCAGCCAAGAAACAGAAGCAGTATTTTGACAAGCGCACTAGAGTACGCCAGATGAGTGAGGGTGATGAGGCGTTGGTACTGTTACCCATTAACGCCAACAAGCTGCTGATGCAATGGCGAGGCCCTTACAAGGTTGTTAAGAAGATTAATGCCATGGACTATAGACTGATGATGGATGGGAAAGAGAGGACCTTCCACATAAACATGTTGAAGCAATATATTCCACGTGCACGAGATCAAGTTGCAGTTGTAGTGGAGGATGGAGAAGAGCAGTGCGCTGTGGTTTTAGAGAGTGTTGAGGCAGAACCCCCAGAGGTAGAGACTCAGCTACCAAGGTTAGAGGACCAAGTGGTGGACAAAGTGGGTGAAACCATGGAAGATGTCCACATCTGTGGTGATTTGAGGCCAGAACAGATTGAGGAGGTAAAGGAGATACTGTGTAGCTATCAAGATGTACTAACTGATTCACCAGGGAGGACTACAGTGTTGAGTCATGATGTCCGATTGACCACGTCAGATCCGGTGAGAGTTCGCCCCTACCCTATTCCATTTAGCATGGTTGAGGTTGTGAAGCATGCGATCGAGAATATGTTGGATATGGGAGTAATCGAGCCATGTGATTCACCTTACTCATCACCAGTCGTGATCGTGAAGAAGAAAGACGGGAGCAACAGGTTTTGCATCGACTTTCGTCGGATAAACCAGATCACAGTGTTCGACCCCGAGCCCATGGCTGATGTTGAGAGTATTTTTGCAAAACTGGCTGGTTGTAAATATATATCCAAGTTTGACCTCTCAAAAGGTTACTGGCAGGTCCCTCTTACGGAGCAAGCGAAAGAAGTGTCATCATTCTCAGTGCCATTCGGCCATTTTCGGTTCAAAGTCATGCCATTCGGAATGGTAAATGCCCCCGCGACATTCAATAGACTGATGAGGGTTGTGTTAAAGGGAGCGGAGAGTGCGGACAACTTCATGGATGACGTTATGTTAGGGACGATCCCTTGGTCTGAGCACCTAAGGGCAATCGTGGACTTACTCACAAGACTACGAGATGCTGGCTTGACGGCAAGACCCTCAAAGATATATATTGGATACTCCAGCCTAGACTGTCTTGGACATGTAGTGGGTAATGATTCATTGGCACCCATGTTAGATAAACTGGAGGCTATTGAGCAGGCTCCAGTTCCAACCACGAAGAAACAGGTTCGGTCTTTCCTGGGCTTGTCTGGATTCTACCGGAAGTTCATACCTCATTACTCCGAATTGGCATCACCACTTACGGACTTGACAAAGAAGGGACAACCAAATAAAGTTGGATGGTCCGAAGTTCAGGAAACAGCCTTTCGCAAGTTGAAACGGGCGCTTTGTTCAAAGCCCATTCTGAGACTACCAGCATTGAATGAGATGTTTATTCTTCGGACAGACGCGTCTGACAAGGGACTTGGTGCTGTGCTGCTGCAAGTAGTGGATGGCGTGAAGTTACCCATTGCCTATGCCAGTAAAAAGTTACTGCCCAGAGAACAGAACTATGCAACTGTTGAGTTGGAGTGCTTAGCGGTGGTGTGGGGTGTTCACAAGTTCCACAGGTATCTATATGGAGTTGAGTTCATTTTGGAGACAGATCACCAACCTCTGACGTTTCTGAAAAGAAACAAGGCTAGTAACAGTAGACTCATGAGGTGGGCACTGTTGTTGCAGCCCTATCGGTTCAATGTGAGAGCCATTAGGGGGGTTGACAACGTAGGAGCTGATTACCTTAGTCGGACTTAGAGAAACTGTCTCGAATCTGAATTCTGCGAAAAAGTTGAATCTTTTTGAGATCCCCTTTTTTCCCCTGAGATGGGGGATATGTAACGAATTGACCGATGACCGACCATGGTGAATAATTATGGTGTTGTAATAGTTGAATGGTGTATATAGGGTATTTTAAGAGTTGAATGGTGCTATTGTGTGACTGAGTTATTGGGTGAGTGCGTTGTTGTGTAAATATGTTTTAAGTAGGTTTTAAGGTTGGAGTTTTAGCTCTAGTCAGTAGTAGGGTGGAGTTTAGAATGGTAGGATGTATATTATGGTAGAACGAAGTTGTGGGGTAAGTTTGTTCAAAAGTTAACCTTGTATTCGTGTTTGATATATTGTGATTCAGATGATAAGCCTGGTTTCTAGGCTGTTTGATATATTGTGATTCGGATGATAAGTCTGGTTTCTAGGCTGTTTGATATATTGTGATTTGGATGATAAGCCTGGTTTCTAGGCTGTTTGATATAGTTTGATTATGATGATATAAGCCTGGTGCTTGGCTGTTTGATGTATTGTAATAAGGATGATATAGTGTGGAGTCATTGATCTGTGTTAGATATGTTGATTGAATTGTAATCCCACTTCTATTATATTTGCAGTTCCTCCATTGAGTTATTAAATACACCTGTACCTGACTGAACGTGTCGAGTCTGTTTTATCGTGCGAACCTTTACAGTTAGAGTGTAAGTAAATGGGAGCTGCACTGCTTTTCATTCTTGTTACCACTGCACAGTGAGTCTTTAACCTTGGACTCAGAAATTTCTGGACGGAATGCCTAATGGTATGAATTACTACCACAATTCGTATCAGGTTTGACTTTGAGACGGATTATTGCTATACATGATCGAGTCTTTGCATGTGATAAAACCTTACCTCTAGTTGATACATAAGCCATCCTCTAGTAATCGTTACATCTTTCCTCTCCAAACATGTTGTCTTCTCACTGTGCAGTCGGCAATTATGGCCGCCAGTATGCTCTCGAGTATTGATAGTTTTGCAACTTAGCACCAAAAAGCAAACAAATGCGCAATGACACCTCGACCGCATGTTGTTATCAACAAAACTCGGCTGAATTTTTTCTCGATCATGTGTAACCTTCTTGTAAAACCTGCTCTGGGTTGGGACCATTGTCAGTTATTGCCGAAAATATACGATACCACTATATCAAACACAAGGCATGATCATGACCACTAGGCAGTATTAATAAACGTTCATTAATTCATCCAACATCTTGACCTATTTCAATCAAAGATCTGATTGGCTTTTTCAAAGAACAACATTTCAACATGTGAGAGCATCAGAACTATTTCTGTGAAGCCGAAATAGTGCGGATATTTTACAAATAATGCAATTTTATAACAAGCATTATTGCCGGCTATAAATGTACAAGAATTACAATAAAACACACCGTGGCAACACCTTGTATACTTTCATTAGAATTTGTTAATTCGGGTTTTCCGTGAAGCAGGAAACCGCTTTACAACAAGTGGTCTATTTCAGCCAATCGACTGCACGGAGTCGAAAGTACACCCTGCTTTATGAAATTTGGTACTATATACTATATGTACTTCCTGTAATCACCTTTGTGTCGTCGACGTTACCGCAATATATATATATATGTTTATTTTTCGTACTAGGTACAATCAGAAGTGCATGGTGTTGAAATATATACAGTGCTGTAACAAGTTTGACAAAATATCGATACAAAATGAGGACATATAATTTAGTTGTACATGAGGCACTCCAGCGGTAGAATCCCATCAACCGAGGAAGTCACCTAGGATGTACATAAATAGTCTAATATCTCATTGATCTCCTCGGTTGCTAAGAATCCATCACCCGAGTCCCTCATGTGAAGCAACTCTTGAATCTGAGTACACAGAAATGACGATGGGATTTTCCATGACTTTGTAAGACACCGTCTCCTTATCAGATCCATTCTTGGTACACGGTGCCTTGCACTAATTACAGTCAAGGACTTGCCAACAGACGATGTGCTGCCCGCCAGTACCATCTGTGTGCACATGTTGAGGAGTGAATTTGAAGATTGAGTAGAATTAGATATAAAGTTAATGAGGCGCTTTTCAAGGGTTATCATGATGTCATAATCATCAATGATAGCGGGAATAAGGTTATTGTGGGTTATGGGTGAAATACCGAGAACCCTACGCGCACACTTCCTCCACGCAGTGTAAACACGCTGTATTTGGGGGTGAGCCAAATCCAGCACAGGGCTGCCGTAGAGGGACATACAGAAACTCTTGAATAGACCATATCTCACCACTGCAGAGGCATATTGAAAATGTGCTAGTAATAGATTTGTACGCTTGTACATATCCGATATTGTTGTTTCGATTCTCTCTCCCTCCATATTTGGCCCTATAGGAATTCCGAGATGTATATCATGTAAACTAGGGATCATGTCGATACCATTAAACCGGACCACAATGCCTTCAGTATTCCTTAAGCCAAACACCAGCAGTTTAGATTTTCCAGCATTGAACTTGATCTTGTACTCTTTAGAATAGTCATCACACAGTTTAAGCATTTGTCGCAGAGCCCAGAGCGACGGGGCAAGAATGATGACGTCATCGGCATACGCAAAAGCTCCAGCAAAAATATGGCCTACATAGCACCCTACTTTTGAAGTCTTCAGCTTATCTAGTAGTTCCCCAATGTATAAATTGAAAAGGATCGGAGATAACACGCCTCCCTGTTTAACTCCATTAGAAACAGAAAATGAGGGGGAGGTATAATCATCCCATCTAATATTCACTCTTTGAATGGTATACAAATTCGCTAGAAAGCGTGAAATAAGGGGGCACAACCCCTTGCGTTGCAATATCCTGAATAACTTGATAAAGTTGATAAAATCGAATGCCTTGGATGCGTCCAGCATTACAGAATACACTGGGGTATCATTATTGATGTAATATCTTATCACCTCTTCCGTAACAAAACTACAAGAAACTGTAGAAAGACCCTTTTTGAATCCAAACTGACTGTCACTTGAAGTCAGAATATCACTATATCTATCAAGAATGATATAATCAAGTACGATACCAATAATACTACTGATGGCAATACCCCGGTAATTATCAGACTGATTTTGCGATTTCCTTACATTTTTAGGGATCGGGATAACGGTAGACATAGAAAAGTCGCTGGGGCAAGACCCATGGTATACCATGGAGGTCAGTAAGAACGACATATGAACGTGCAGCATACGAGTGGCGTTAATGTAGTGATCAGATGAAACATTCCTAATGCTATCACTCTTTCCCTTGTTTAAGCGCCTGATACCGGCCAAAATGTCGTGAACATCGAAATGGTGAGGTTTCACACATTCACCTCTGCCACATCTACGGTAGATATCCTTTCTTATATCACCTTGCAACACTGCAAGGTCTTCATCACGATATGACACAGAGTTATAGAGGGTACGGAATTTCTCAACAAACAGCTCCCCGATCTCGGCTTTACCTGATCTACCGTCCATAGTCATTGATACCGGCCTAGCTTTTCCCCGCACTCGCTTAACCTCACTTCAGAAATCATTCGTCTTGTTCCTAAGGGCATTAGCGAGTTTATCTGCTGACACCCGTTCCCTGTCCTTCTTCACATGTTTCACCGCAAGATGGTATTCAGCACGTGTGCGTCGCCTTATCTCTGCAATAACACCCATTCTCGGTCGACCGTTATCCTTCCAGATTTTGTGCCATAATAGTGCCCTTTCCTTGGGTGCACGAACCTGGTCATTCCAGCCCGCTATCCCCTCAGGTTTGTTAACATGATTTGGTCTACACTTTGGGATGCTATCCTCACTTGCCAGTAAACAGGCATTGACAATGTCATTGTGATACCTTTCAATTCCATTACAATGCAGTGGGCATGTGAAGTGGCGACATAATAAGGCATCGGTTGGAATTTGAATATTACCAAGGCACAAATCTAACTCATTTTTGTAACGGTCCAAGTTCTCAGGAGTTGCCTTTTCCCAACATGGTTTACCGTGCGTGATATGCATCGCCCTGTCAATTTTCTGAACAGGCACTTCCATTGTAATGTGGAGGCTGGAATGATCAGATACATTTGTCCCACTGTGTACCACATGATAGCTTTTTATTAAATCAAAAATATTGTGAGAAACTAAGAAGTGGTCTAACTTCGACCTTACACCAGAGATTTTACTCTCAAAGGTGAAATCTACCTCAGCCTTTATGTGGTTTATACCGCACCGCAAGGTTTCCTCAGTCATGAACCGTTGCAGTGCTACAGTGTGACCAGACCGTGGCCTATCAAAATCTGTATTCCAGTCCCCACCAATGGATAAGTAATTGGCATCAGTACTATCGCACAGCCTGGAAATCTCTCTGAGCACCTCAACGTACTCCAAGACATTCTCTGGACAATCAGTAGGCATATATACGTTAACAAATAGAAAGCACATATTGTTCTCATTAAACCGTACTTGAATGGCACAAAGTCGACTTGACTTGCACTCAATTGGTGTAACTGACGCTGCAATGTTCGGGGACCAGAGAAACGCACACCCACATACGGCCGACCTTGTAGTAAAGTAGTTCCATCCATTGCGGAAGAACCATACACATTGGCATCATAACCAAGCTGACTGAGGTCGCGTTTTAATTGCGGGAGTTGATCCTGGTAGAGCCAGTGCTCTTGAATGTAAACAAAGTCAGAAATCTTAAGAATGTCACAGATATACTCTTTCCGGCCCGCGCCGAGACCGTTACAATTATAGGTTGCAACACTGAGAATAGTCATTGTTAACGCAAATAGTTCTGGGCGTACAGATAAGTTCATAAACTGGACTGAGGTTGTGGAACCTCCGCTTTGTTAGGGGGGATATATTTCCGAACGCGAACACCTTTAGGCCAGAGTTCGTTGTCAAATAAATCTTTGAAGTTGGAGACGGGAACAGTTAGTCGAAATGATTTGTAACTCGCATCTGGATGCGACACTTGCTGTAGGTTTCGGACACTGAAACCCCTGTCAGTAATGAAAGTTTTCAGGTCATTTGTTTGAGTATCTCCATCTACTCGGTATATGAAAATGTCCCGACTTGGTTCAGGGGCACCTTTGAAGACAGTTCCATCACTAACCTTTGCTTTCCCTTGTACGATCCTCCTGCGCCAATTCTCCGTTTTTCTCTCCTTGCGTTGCTGATGTGAGGAGTATCTAAAGCTGTCATCGGATTGCCTACTACCATCACTCATCCGATCCAGCGAGATGTTGCTGCCATGCTCTTTTGTTAACCTCGAAACTGCGGCAGGCCTCAATGGCCCACGATGCACACCACCCCGACCCCCTCTCCTGCCACGCGTGCTCGGGTTTGGAGCTGCTGCCAGTTGCTTGGCAACATCGGAGAATGACGAAGGCACTGCACTGGCGGGTTTGGAAATTCTGACTGCCGGTACATTGTCAGATTTCGTCCCAGGGTCCGGCCACACCGATTCAAAGTCATCAATTCGCAAAGCATCCCATCCACTGGCACTGACTTTTCCCTCACCCGGACTCCTAGTATCAGCCACTGATCTTTTCAGCTCTGCATTTTCTCGGATCAATGTATCGATACACTCCTGAAGTTTGTCGGTTTTGCACTCGACATCACTCAGTCTCTGGGCGATTGATATAACATTCAGATCTTCTGGCCTTATTCTCGGAATATCACCTAACCTAGTGGCGGAAACAACGATTTCAGGGGTAGCACTCTTCTGATCCAGTTTGCCAAGCGCGGTGAAGATGTCGGTCACATTGGCTTCATCCGCAGTTCGCGTGGCTGATGTCTGCCTTGTGGTCTTCTTTCCTATAATACTGATGTCACTGTTGTCCCACAGTTCGGATTTTGCATCTGCGATATCCGTTCCACTAAAAGAGTTATTGACTACTCTTCTGATGTTCTCCAATGTCCCTGAATGCATGGCATAAGAAATGTACGCCAGAACATGGTTATTAATAACCACGCCCGCGTTAGCAACCGATGCGCCATCTACGGCAGTTTCGACTTCATTTCCGTTTAACTTATTCTCTTCTAACTGTCCCTTTAGCATTTTATGTTCCGGACTTTCCCCTAGATCGTCAGGGGAGAGCTGGGCTTTCTTTCTTTTTTCACTTGCGGCATTATTCGGCGTATTATAATCGCTTGAGTTCTCCTTACTTGTGCACACGTCGTTCGTAGATCCCTCACTCATGTTAAATCATGCGTGACGAGTGTTCGATCAAAAAGGTCACTTGTGTACAATTATCCATGTACATGAACTCCTGCACGCGTGCGACACACTTACACATACAAATGTACGTGCAAGTAAATGTCAATCTCACCACAGATTCTCTCACAATGATATAAAGGCTCCTAATGAATAAAACCCCCTTAGATCGTCTCTGCACAACGTTCGGTTACTTATAGGCAGATCCTCCAGTATTTCAAGAATCAAAGTTAAGAACTGAAGTATATATTTGTCATTCTTTGTAGAGCGAAATTCGGGTAAACCGCCATCTTGAATATGTACATGTACTGGAATCGGTTATAGGAAGACAACCTTGTAAATGTTGTCAATTCAATAACGCCTGGCTAGTAATCCCTGCAGTCAGGGTGATGATTATTGAAGTTACGTAAGCCCATGTAAATGGTTGACCAATCCAGAGTCTTTCAAATGAATTTATTTTATCTAATCGATTATGGAATCGTTTTCTTGTGGGGGAAATCCAATAAAGGGCACTTTCGTGTCAAATGTCATAATTGTTGTCTGCCATCTCGCTTTGACCACGTTCTTCTGGTAAGAGGCACGCAATGCGATGGATTTTGTGGGTAGACCTAGCAGGCACCCTGATGATCTTAACGTATGGAATGGAGCATGGAGATGATGTTGACAGCCCTGACCCTGATACCACTACTGATGATGATGATGATGATGTAGATGATGCTAACCAGGCTGCACCTGGTGCACGTAGGCACCAGAAAAGCTACAGTCTCAATCAGAAGATTGACCTTATCGAGACATACCAATTGGAGCATGCTATAGGATTACGTCATGCTGAACCTGCGATATCCTTTGCTAGACACCACCGCATAGCACCGCAGACATTTAGACGTTGGTTAAGCACACAGGATGACTTGTTTGCCCTCCGAGATAGATCAACTCAAGACCATAGAAGACGGAGGAGACAACGGCAACACGGCACTGATGCACAAAGTAGTGTTTCTACAAGCATTATATTCCTCGCTAAATGAATTTCCTTCCTTGTTGGCCTATACCGACCGGAATAAGTCCGCTTCTGTGTCATGGACGGAAGAATAAGTCCCACTATACATCAAAGCGACTGACCCTGACCATTCCTTTAACAATATCAGTATTATTGTTCCTGGGACCTTTATTCCTAGGACTGTGGTTATCGGCAATCAGTATTTACAAAGATGTTAAACGTGTTAGCTTTTTTATTTCAGCATACTGGCCCGAAATGGAAAACAATTTGAACACCTGGTTCCTTGAGCGCCGAAGACTTGGTTTCCCTGTTTCCGGTGAGGATATCAAAGGGCAAGCTGGAAGAGAATTTCGGCAATGGTGGGCAGAGCTTCCGAACGAAACGAAGGCCGATAAAGACAAGAACAGAGACCCCTGCGATATCTTTTCCATGCATCTGCACATTGGTTTAGCAACTTTATGGAAAGGTGAGTTTTATTCCGCTGTTGCATGGATCGGCCTTAATGGATTGTATGCGGTGAATTTTAACAATATGCAAATTCCATTTCAGGAAACAAATCAGCTATCGAAGGAAGACCAAATATTCAAGGGGGTTACCTGACAACGCCCAGGCTTTGGTTGCCGACTACCGGGGAGATTTTGCCGACCTCATCAGAGACGCTGATTTTGATGTCATCATGAACATGAATGAGACGTTCGTGTTGTTTGATATGGTGCCAAGATCAACAATGGAAGCGACTGGGTCTCAGAATGTTGACATTAGATCATCCCAAGGCAACCCGAAACTTGGATGCACGGTGACTCTAGTAGTTACGACAGACGGACGAAAAGGACGAGCCGAGGTCAACTTCAGAGGCTTTGCACCAGATGGTGACGTCATTCGGCAGCTTCAGGCGAATGCTCCAGACAATGTGCGAGTGAGTATTGGCATAGAATACAAGTCCGTGCTTGTAGTACAGGACATGTACCTGACGTCATCAGTGTTGTCATTGACGGTCATTCTAGTTAATAGTAGTATTTTTTAGGAAAATCAGAACTTCTATGACTAAAATTATTATAGGTTTGTCATGGATGGAACCAAAACATTGTGCGTGTCTGACTGTTCAGAAAAGTAATGTAAATGTTCATACTTGTTGTTTATTTTTCCAGGTAACTGGTAGTCCACAGGGTTGGGCCCGACACCAATCGCTAATCGAGTGGTTGCAGGCCCTGATTGTGCCATTTGTAGCAGGGGCCACGTTCCTGTTACTTTTAGACAGGTATCCGGCGCATCGAAATCAACATTTCGTGATGCAATCACCGCAGAGAATGGGACAGACAGTTTCATTCCAGGACGATGTACTTCGCTGCTGCAGCCCTTGGACTTAACCGTAAACAGGAGCTTCAAGTGTCACCTGAGGACCATTTGGAAAGTGTGGAAAATCGGCCACACCGATGATCAAGGACATTGTGAGCGGATCACCAGGCGGGATGTGGTCAGGATGATCAGCCTCGGCTCGGAAAGGGTCACACAACAGACGATTATGAACGGTTGGAGAGCCAGTGGCCTAGTTCCTGAGGACGATGACGAAGTCGGGGAGGGGGTAGAGATGGTAAATGATGAGCTTGAGCAGTTTGTTGAGGGGATTGAGTTTTCGGAAGAAGAAGAGGATGATGATGTTTTTGATGATGACGTGTAAATCCTGTTTGGATGATAAAATTGATTGGTAAATTGATAAGTAAATCTGTTCTTTAATTTATTTTTTGACAGCAAGACTTCTTTATTGGGACATTCTGCAGACCCATGAAGCTGGCTTTATTATAGACCCTAGATTAGAAATTTCTGGTCAACGAACACTATAGGCATAAAATGAGGACGCTAGTTGTATTGTATTCATTCATTCAGTATAGGACTACCCCATGTCAATGTTCATGTCTTTTATCCACTTACGTGGAAGGCATTGGCATTGCCCACGAAAAGGCTGTGGCTGTTCTTTCTAATGTTCGCCTGCCACCAGTAAAATCGGCCTATTCATTTGGACTTAGTCATTTTTCGATTCAGCCGCGCTCGGTTAAGTGGGAGAAGACAGTATATATAGTGCATTTATTCACTCCATACAGTCCAGCAAGGTATTCCAGGCTTCTCTACAAGCAGTAGTTCTAGTCCTCCCTTGAAGGTTGTCTTAGCTCTTGTGCACTGGCTATATCTTCTAAATACCCTACATACAAATTCTATTATACAAGTGTCTAACTAACATAACTCACCCACTCTAAGCCCATTCAGGATAGGCCATTGTAACCATTGTAAGTTCCATTCCTGATCGTGGTTTGGTCAGTTTCAGACCAGGGCAAGCACGACTGGCCAATTCTTAAAGGGAACATGTGACTCGCTCTACCAAAACTAGGCGCTTGTCGCATCTGAACTTGACAGGTTGATACGGACTTGTTGTTCATTTCCCTATTGTAGACCTTTTGTGAATCTATTACAAACTGATTTGGTCACACGCAGAGTGATTTATTGTGTTGAGCTACGTAATACATGATCGAGCCGTGGCAAAATGTGTCAATTTCAGTGTCTTTGGTTCCTATACACTATATGAATGCCCTTTCGACATACGAAACTTTCTTTCCATGCATTAACTCTGTGCCGGTGTGCAAGGGATAGTAGTCCTAGGGCTGATAGTCCGTGTAACAATAGCCCGCATTGCTAAATGTTTTGGTTAGGGTTAGCGGTACAATGGATCATGCTGCTTAATTGGTCAAATACAATGCTACCGGACTATGACTCCAGGGGGACTATATCCGCTGTCACACCGGGAACATGGCCAAGAGACAGCGATCTCGCAATTGGACTGATACTGAATTTGATGTTTTAGTGGAGTTCTACTCAGAACTCAATTACAAGCTGGCGAATTTGATTGCCGTTCACATCCATGTCTCGAGGAGGAAAGTCATCATCCCCTGCGTCATCATCAGAGTCCTCGTCATCATCGTCATCGTCATCTGAATCCTCCACTAAGGGCAATCTATCCCGGAAAGCAATGTTGTGGAGCAGGCAGCAGGGCTGAATAATAATGCTTGCCTTTTGTGGTGTGTATTGAATCTCCTTGCGGAGGCATCTGAACCGTTGCTTTATGAGATCGTTCTATGATGCATCTGGCTCTTATTTGCATCCGCTGGAATGCCCTTTCCTGTCTGATTTGGGCATTGGCAAGAGGTGTCAGAAGCCACCTCTTGCAAGGATACCCCGAGTCTCCCAACATCCAACCATTCGGTGGATTGTTTTCAAATGCCTGGCCAAAGGCTGAACTGTGCAGAACGAAGGCGTCATGAGACCCTCCTGGAAAACGTGTCACACAGTTATTTATGATCATATCCCAATCACAAACTAGCATGACATTAATGCTGTGGTATCCTTTCCGATTGATGTACACGTTTTCGTTGATGTGAGGCTTGCGTATATACGACAATGGGTGCCATCGATCGATCCAATTACTCTTGGAAAACCCGTGTAATCAAAAAAATTGGTTTTGACCTTCTGGAGGTCCCTCTCGAAGTAAACGTGTTGGTTAATGCGTGCTGCAAACGCGGATGACACAGCGCCAATACACCTCGATATTGTCGCAGTGCTCACATGGTGAATATCCCCGATACTAGATTTTCATGCCCGGTTGCGAAATATCGTAATGCTATACACACTTGCAATGATACTGGGAGGGCGTCATTTCTCTGAGTAGGATGCTCCAACTCCTCCGACAGCTGACGACAAAACCGAAACATATGTTCTTCGGCAAAACGATATCTCTTGATGAATAAATCATCTCTCATGGAATCCAGCGGATTGAATCGATCCCTGAATACCCGTTCTCGTCGAAGATTTCGCCTATTCCGTTCCTGAATCAAGCGCAACGTGATTCTGCGTCTACCCTGGACGAAGTCCTCGCGACTAAAGGAACTCTAGACTACCTTCAGGTTTAAAGGAACCAAATAAAATAAAGACAGGATAAAACCACTACCTGAAACACTCTTTATGGTAACATTAACCTAGATATTTTAAAGGCACGTTTATGAAACGCGTTCTTCCTTTAAGGAGTGACTTTATCCTAGCATTAGGGCTAAAGGTACTTTATAAGGCTTTATGAAACATGTCCCAGGTCAGTAAGTTTTATAAGTGCGGGAGGGCGTGCGGTAAGGAAAATGGCCAAACAGACGTCATCACCCCGGCCCGGGCGTTAAAACAGACTGGCAGCTCCCATTCTGACCAGAGTTGCTGATGCCCGATTTTATATGCACCCAGCGAATATTTTTCAATCAAGCACCGGAAAATCTCTATAAATGTCAAGAAAGCACCTGACCACGAACGATTAATGACTTCCTTCGGATCTCCGAACATTAACCAAGAGATTGACCCTGACACATATCATTTGATTCAGTCAGGTAGATTTAGGGCAAAAGCAAGCTCGCATTCAAAGATCGATAAATACCACTTTGTTTACATTTGATTCGGGCGAAACCACGGTCATTTGAATAATTAATCTAAATAAGCAAATAGGCTGAATAAGTAATGAATGCATTCCAAATCTTCCCTAAATCCGAATGCAAGCATTTGAATTACGAGATATGACTTCATAGAACATTTTCCATTGGGTGTATATAAATAATGACCCGATCGACTGTACGTGACTGTATGTGATTCTGCAGACAACTTGGCTAGACCTAAAGAATAATCTAGTCCAAGAAACCTCGACCCTGTCCGCCGCAAAGCAGAGGGTCGAGGAAGCCTCATTGATTTACCCGAGACGAACCATACATTTTCAGTGCTTACAGTGGATGCACTGCCATACGAAACGCTCTGGTATTGCAGATTATTCACCTGGATCGAGGTTACCCATCCCACAGAAAAACACGTGGCTGGACACCGGAATCTTACGCCCCCAAATCGAGTTCATGACGAGTTCATTGACGTCAAGTACTCGTCTCTGTAATGAGTGAATGGAGGAGACTGGTGAAAGAGTCTAAGAATAATCTAGAACAGAAGAAAACTGAAATCATAAAGTCTGATGAATATTTATAGACTTTCCATTATGACTAACAGCCCCAATTCCTCAATCTATCATGTGCCACCTCCAATTCCCCGTGGCATAGTTTGCATCTTTAGATTATAGTTGCCATTATCAAGACCAACTCATACCAGTTCGCCCACACCAGCCTCCCTGGAGTCATGAATTCACAGCTTGTGAATTCTCAGTTCTAGATAATGTTGTTGTTTGCCCACGCAATTGATATAGCCTATAGGTCTTCGATGATTTAGTGTGATCTGCTAACTCGGAAATCCTACTCGAATGGTTTTACTAATTTCTTTAAAGGCCAAACCTCTCAAAGTGATTTGCTAACCAACTGGGGTAAACCGTCTAGCGTATTTTATTGTCTCCTTGCTCTGTCCTTTACCCATATCTTTAATAGTTCGTACGGGCGATAATAGAACGCTATTAGGTAGCATTACTATTATGCGTTCGTTTCTATATTTACTTTGTTTCCGCGGTATCCCAATATGCCAATTCCTGACCGAAACAAAGGTCACCGTATTGATCTTTGTGACAGTTTTCAAAGGAGCCAGAGGAGAGCATATGTCTCTGATAAATGTTACACTGGAGAAGAAGTTTTTGTTTCCGTGTAAAAATAAAGTCGTCGATGCCTTTCGATAGTTCCAAAAGTAAAAATAACGCGGGATCGAAAACACTTCCAATCGCGTTCTAGGCTTAGGAAAGGCACGATATAATGCAAGAAATCCTTTATCTGGCCTTTTATAGAGTAAGATATGACCTTGTCTACTGACGCAATAATATCCCAGGGCAGGCTGTCTTACTGTTCGCCAACTATTCAGTTTATAAGGCGCCTCCTGCCCACCTATCCAAGTTATATCAGATACGGCGAGAGTCTGACGACGCCAGGTCCGTTTGATAACACAACCTATTACAATGGTTTTTTTCAAGAGAAGCGGCTGGGTAAACATGGATCCCCTAGCTGAACATGGGTGATGACGAGGTAGGATTATTGTATCATGACAACCAGATAATATCTCAAGCAACTTAAAGACAACCGGTTTATATCCTCTTCTCCGGCGCACGCGGTGGAGCAGCCATAATTTCCCGTTGTTAATATCACTGAACATTTCAGTAAAACGAGAGGAAACAGACACATTATGAACGAGTGCGTAAACATTCCTTTGTTCAGGTTGGTAGACAAGTATATTTCTTAAGGCATGAACATGTCCTCTATCATCTCGATGAACAAATAGTATCGAATTAGAATTGTCATCAAACATAAACAGCCTGGCTTCATATTTACTCAAAATGACTGACACGGGGGGGTTGAAAAGGACTGGTTCAGAAATTCGGTACGTTTGGGTGCTTTTTTCCTGAAAGAGCAGTTGTTAAAGTGTAAGTAGATGAGAGCTGCACTGCTTTTCATTCTTGTTACCACAGTACAGTGAGACTTTAACCAGGGACCAAGAAACTTCTGGACGGAATGCCTAATGGTATGATTTAGTGCCACAATTAAAATCATGTTTGACTTTGAGACGGATTTTAACCTAACTACGATCGAGTCTTGGCATGTGATAAAACCTTACCTCTGGTTGATACATAAGCCATCCTCTAGTAATCTTTACATCCTTCCTCTCCAAACATGCTGCCTTCTCACTGTGCAGTCGGCAAACATGGCCGTCATTATGCCCTGGGGTGTTAATAGTTTTGCAACTTAGCACCAAAAAGCAAACAAATGCGCAATGACACCTCGACCGCATGTTTTTATCAGCAAAACTTGCCTGAATTATTTCTCGATCATGTGTAACCTTCTTGTAAATCCTGCTTTGGGTTGGGATCATTGTCAGTTATTGCCGAAAATATACGAGACCACTATATCAAACACAGGGTATGATCATGACCACTAGGCAGTATTAATAAACGTTGCACTAATTCATCCATTATCTTGACCTATTCAATAAAAAATCTGATTGGCTTTTTCAAACAACAACATTTCAACATGAGAGAGCATCAAAACTAAATCTGTGAAGCCGAATTAGTGCCGATATTTTACAAATACATGTAATTCAACTTGATAAGAAGCATTATTGCCGGCTATTACTGTAGAAGAATTATAATGAAACACACCGTGGCAACACCTTGGATACTTTTATTGAATTTCCCATTTGTAAGCAACATATTGGCACTGATGATCGCTCGACCGGACAATTGATCCGGGTATTTCCGAGTATGATTAGGACAAGCGAACATTGCCGAAAGGAAGGGGACTAAACTGAATGGGGGACTGCCGTACGAACGCACAAACTGAATCCAAACATGCTCGCTGCAGTGACGGCAAACTCTCCACAAGTTGAACCTCTGCCCGATATGATTCATTATGATATTTGATTCATTTCTGCTTTCTTTTTGCCATCTATAGTCGATCCTATTATCACTTGAATTACCCTGAAACAGCGTGGTATTCAAATTACTATACCGGCTACTGGCCGCCGGATATTGACAATAGACCCGACGAAAATCTTCGTTGGTTGGTGAAATTAAGGGGCGAATTATTTGAAAGGCGCTGCTGCAGTTTCTTTGAAATTATTGCTAACGAATCTTAAAATTTCCTGCCTCATTATATCATGCGGATGAACGAAATCAATATGCAGAGGTTTAGAGTTTTTCGGACAAATTTGTTCCATCGGAGGAATCGAATTCTCCATTCAAATGTCGGTAAGAAACGGCATTCGCATGATATTTGGAGCCTACATGCCGTCGACGCAACCGCTCACATACCGATCCCGATGGCCCAGTGGCTCAGGCATCCGCCTCAGAAATGGAAGGTCGAGCAGTCGTGGAAGTCGAAGGTACACCGTGCTTTATGAAATTTGGCACTGTACATAGTTATGTACTTCCTGTAATTACCTATATGCCGTCGACGTAACCGCAATTGTTCACCTACCGATCCCGATGGCTCTGTGGCCCAGGCGACCGCCTCATCAATGGAAGGTAGAGCAGTCGTGGAAGTCGAAGGTACACAGTGCTTTATGAAATGCGGCACTCTACTATTAAAACACTCTCCCTGGTTCAGGAAACGAGGCTACGCATTGCTTTATTGATCAACAGAAACATAATGTTTTTTTCAAGATGTTGTCTCCGATATCTCTCATGCATCGATCGAGTGCGGATTGAAACTAAATGCTGTATTGTTAGGAGACAATGCCTAGGAAATTAATTTTTTTCTTTCTTGTAGGGAGGGAAACAATGAATACATACTGTTACGATAGGTCTTAGTCAATCACACAAAACGTAACACAAAACGAACTACACAAGTCCATTGCACAAATGAACACAACGAATTTACATCTTTTGACAGTAACACCATCTTACCCGACGACTTGCGTCGTCTCCAACCAATTCCTAACCGGCCGGGATGACCGTAGACAACCGAAGGATGTCACATCCACTTAAAAAAGTTTCATCCCTGATGAAACTAACTCACAAGGAATACTTAGTACCAAATCACCATAAAAATAATCACCATTCTCACAGACACAATACAACTAAAAAAACACCTTACAAAAAAACACCATTCTCACAGACACAATACTACTAAAAAAACACCTTACAAGCATCTTTTACAACCGAAATAGTCTAACAGTCAATCGACTGTGCCACACAATTATCTGTGCAAGTACAAATATTGTTTATATAACAACTACAATGCAGTCAGAACCAGTATTTGAGAAAGTATCAAGCTACTGATAATAAAGTAATACTTCACAAGTACACTTAGACATTCTTAATATACAAGTTCAGAATGTACATAATGCTAAATATTCACTTGACCATGAATTCCGCATTCATCATACAAAGTCTCGAAACAGTCCAATGCAAGACACCATCGCATAAGTCTCTGATTGTTATTTTTCGTTTTTTCCAAGAACACTAACGGGTTATGATCCGTGAACACTTTCACAGGAAAACTAGGCGAGTTCAAGTACACAGCAAAGTACTCCAAAGACAAAACCAAAGCAAGTGTCTCCTTTTCAACAGTGGAGTAGTTAACCTGGTGCTTATTTAGTTTCCGAGAAAAAGTAACACACCGGACGGTCAATTCTTGATCTTCTTGCATCAAGACCCCCCCCCCCCCCCCCCCCCCCAATGGCATGATCACTGGCATCAGTTGCAAGCTTGAACTGTTTGGCATAATCTGGTGCTAACAGAACAGGCTCACTGACCAACAAATTGGTGAGCGGAGCTACCACCTGGGACAAGTTTGGGCAGAATCGCCGGTAGAAACCTATCATACCGAGAAATCGCATCAACGATTTCCTATCATGAGGCGGTGGGTATTCCTCCATCACCTTAACCTTCGCTTCGTCTGGTCTCACCTGGCCGAATCCTAACTTATGCCCTAGATAGAGAACCTCAGCGTGGACAAACTCGCTCTTTACCAAATTTATGGTCAGATTAGCCTCTGTGCATCTATCAAAAAATGCTCGCATTGATGCCAAGTGTTGTGCAAATGTGTCATGCCACAAAATTGCATCATCCTGGAACGACTCACAACCATCCACCCCTGTAAACACCTTATTGATCAATCTCTGGTATGTACTTGAAGCACCTTTTAGACCAAAAGGCATGCCTTTATACTGGTAAAGACCATTTGGAGTTGCAAAAGCTGTGAGCTCCTTAGCTCTGTCTGTCAAGGGGATAGCCCAGTATCCCTTGAGCATGTCAAAAGTTGTAATGAACTTAGCCTTGCACACTTTTTCAATGCAGTCGTCAACACGCTTGTTTGGGAAACTGTCGCCCTTTGACAAAGCATTGAGGCGCCGAAAATCTTGGCATAGCCGATACTGACCATTCTTTTTTGGCACTAAAACACAAGGTGAGCTCCATTCTGAATTGCTAAGTTCTACTAAAGTCATTTGCCACCAAATATTGGACTTCCTCATCTTGCGATTCACTTTTTTTATGATTTACCCTATATGGATGTTGTTTGACAGGTTTTGCAACTCCTACATCAATATCACGTTGGATGAGAGGGGTCTGAGTAGGCACATCCCCGAATAAATGCTTGTATTCAAGAATTAGCCCATTGACCGCTTTGAGATGAGCAGGATTCTTGATGTGGCCAAGTTTGGCATCAAGGTTTTTCAAAACATCTGAATTTCGCAACTTTGGCGAACAACCCGCTTTTTCACCAAGACCCGACTCACTTTCATCACCCTCAACATCCGTCAACAACAAAACAGGTTTACAGGATTTGTCAACATTCTCATCATCGTTACCATTATACTTTTTAAGCATGTTGACATGGCAGAGTCTGTTTTTCTTTGTGCGATCTGGAGTACGCACCACATAATTTAGGTCATTGACCTTGCGCTCAATAAAATAATGGGCCAGAAAACTTGGCCTGCAGGGCTTTTTCGCGTAATGGCAAAAGCACTAGCACCTGATCCCCAGGACTGAAAGTCCTTTCCCTGCTCTTCTTGTCGTACCACGACTTCATCTTTGATTGCGTTTCCCCAAGATTAGATTCTGCCATCTCGCCAGCTTCAGACAACTTTAGTCTAAAGTCTGCAACATAGTCCAAAAGATTCACTTCCTTGTCTAAATCATCTTCATTTAACCATGATTCTTTTAACAATCTGAGAGGACCACGGACTCCATGTCCAAACACAAGTTCAAATGGACTGAACCCTAAAGACTCCTGCACGCATTCTCGTGCAGCAAATAACACTAAAGGTACACCTTCATCCCACGACTTCTTATGGTCAAAACAGTATGATGTTAACATGTTTTTTAATGTGGCATGGAACCGTTCCAATGCACCTTGGGATTCTGGGTGGCAAGCACTAGAAGTTAGGTGGTTAATCCCCAACTGATCCATGACTTGGGCAAAAACCTTGGACATGAAATTGGACCCTTGGTCCGACTGTAACGCGTGCTTGGGTAACCCTACCCAGCTGAAGAATTTTACCAAACTTTTTATGACAGACTTGGCTGTTATATTCCTCAGAGGGAATGCCTCCGGGAACCTGGTTGAGGTACACATGATTGTCAACAGGTACTGGTTTCCACTAGAAGTCCTAGGAAGTGGACCTACACAGTCTATCAAAATCTTTGCAAAAGCTTCCCCTACAGAAGGTATAGGATGGAGTGGAGCGGGAGGGATACCTGGTTAGGTTTGCCAACCATTTGGAAGGTGTGGCATTGTCTACAATACCGTACAACGTCAGATCGAAGACCTGGCCAAAAAAATGCATTAATATGCGATGATAAGTTTTTGTGATGCCTAAGTGTGCACCCATTGGCGAACCGTGGGCCATTTTCAGTACTTCTGATCTGCGTGATTTTGGAACCACAATCTGGTGTCTAAAGCGCCAGCTTTCATCACAAGCTGCATCAGGAGGTCGCCAACTCCTCATAAGGACGCCAGATTTTTTATAGAAAAACACTGGTTCCTTCCTCGCTCTTACACAACTCCCTGATCTCTGGATCACCGTCCTGCTCTTTGATCAGGAGATCTATACTAGTAGGCAAAACACTAACGTTGTTACAATTGCCCTCAACGTCAGTTGACGGGTTACCGGAACAATCTTTTCCGACAGTACTAGCATCTTCTATGATTTCACAGTCATCATCACTGTCATCTATCACAATAGGCTCTTTTGCCTTACCCAACTCGCTTTGAGTTTCACATCTACATAATCATGATCAACATTCTAATCAAAAATGTTACAATCCTCAAGCATGCCAAGATAATTTTCTGGATCACTTGGTGTATTTTGAGCAGCCAACGACTTTGCTCTAGTCATAACACATGAGGGGAAAATACCAGGAATTTCTTCCTCCAACAGACTAGTGTTGTTCTCAGATACAGGCTTTACAGTCAAAATTGGTTGAACCTTAACCAAACCACCAGCCAAGTCGTTACCAAGTATAAAATCAACAGGTGATGAACAGGCGATGACTGTCGAACACCTACTAAAGCATCACCGTTAAAAACATTACAATTGAGAACGATGTTATGTAACGGTACAGCAAGAGGGTTGAGCCCAACCCCTTCAATAAACATAGTTTGGTCAGTGTCGGACCATGGGCCTAACCCAACAACATTCTCTAAAATGAGGCTCTGAGAATCCCCAGTGTCTCGTAAAACTTTCATCGGTACTTTTTTGTCTCCCACAGACACATAACCCTCAGACACAAATGGTCTGTACTGCTCACTGATCTCATCAGACACTCTTTGCCAATTAGTACTAACCAAAGCATTTGGCGAGTTCTTATTGTTACCTGAATTTTTCCTTGCAAGGATTGTGCAGTCTGCCATTCTGTGCCCTTCCTTTTTACAATAGAAACACGACATTTTGACATTTGGTTTGGACACACTCGAATCAGAAATACCAGAACTATTTGAGTAACCGTGGCTACTCTGTGCCCCACTGGCAGAAACCCCACCAGCACTAGTTGCCAGAGTTTTAGACTCACTCACCCTTCTTTTGTGACCTAAACGTTTGCCTGTATGCTTCAGGCACCACCTCGTACGCTTTCAAAATAGCCGCTTTTACCGCTGGATAGTCAAATGAATGGTCTAACGACAGACTAGAATAGGTCTCTTGAGCCATCCCTTTCGAAACACTCTGGACCAACAATGCCCAATGATCCCTCGGCCATGCCAAATTTGTGGCTACCTTCTCAAAATGTGCAAAAAAACTTGTCAACATTTTTGTCATCAAATGGCGGGACCAACCGTACATTTCTACTAGCATGAAAAGTGCGGCCCATACCAACACCACGAGCGGTAGCTCGATGCCTTTGCTCCGCTAACTCTGCCTCACGTAATCTAACCGCTTGTTCTACTTCCTTTTCTTTCAGAACTCCTTCTCACGCGTTAGGAAGTTTTGCTTCATTTCGGCCAATTTGAGGCGTGAGAGAATGACAGCCTCACTCTCATCCTCCTCATTCTCATTCACCACCTCAAACTCAATCTCATTCACAACACCTGCTTTCACAAGCTCGTCCACCAACCGACTCAAAAATTGAGTCCTCTTCAACTTCGGATCAATGACCACCTTATAATGAGTAGCCAAAGCCACCAAATCAGCTTTCTTCCAGGTTTCTAAAAGATCCCACTGTGGATCCGCTACAAACTCTTTTACATCAAAAGGCATGGTTACATATGTACACTGTGTTCAGAGTAAATACTAAGGCTGAGTCAAATGTATGATACTACATACACTGCCAGGTAAAAAGTGTAAGAAATACTGTACACAGCTACAGAACCATCACCAAAAGAACCAGCACAGTCAGGTTCTCACTAAAAATAATAAATCCAGAATATGAGAGATTTATAACACAGACAGTTGCTGCGTCTGAAACTCACATAAAAGACAAGTTTAGCCTACTCAACATATTTTACATATATCACCCAAAATATGGAACTGCATGACAAGACACAAAAATACACAAATCCTGTGTAGGGCCTACAACAAATCTTAGCGTTTGCTGTTGAAGACGTTCAAAACTTGACACACATTCGCAAAAAGTGGCGATCAGAAGTAAAATCTCACAAAAGTAACACTTGACACTTGCGTGGCCAGTAATTTACCACATCAAACTTATGTTACAGTTAGTACCGGTGCGGTACACAGATAAGTCACAAATGGACATCACAAAGTTCAACACACTCTTGAACTAGGGTGACAAACTTTCGCCCGAAATTGCAGTGCAGTGTTGTGCATGCATGAACACGTGCCGTTTATAACATTACAGAAACGTACAGGAAATGTACATGAAAAAAGCACGTGGGTACGGGATATGATGGCGGTGAAACATTTGGGAAAATCGATCTTGGTTCCCAGCCGAGCCCCCATTTGTTACGATAGGTCTTAGTCAATCACACAAAACGTAACTCAAAATGAACTACACAAGTCCATTGCACAAATGAACACAAGATCGATTCAAAGAACTACCGATAAGTGTATTTAAAACTGGTACAAAAACTATTATAGAGAATTTACATCTTTTGACAGTAACGCCATCTTACCCGACGACTTGCGTCGTCTCCAACCAAATCCTAACCGGCGGGGATGACCGAAGACAACCGAAGGAGGTCACAATACGTGTAGTCCAAGTTCAATATTGTCAATGCGACGAGTTGTAAATGCTTATACATTTACAAACTTTCAAAAAAAGACTTCTTAAAAAAGCTTACACATTTTAAGATAATAATTTGCCGGAAGATACAAAACCTTCATAAATCGCCGGTCAGAAAGGTTTTTAAGACAAGAAATATGAGTCCTCAAATGAACAACGTTTCCAAAGAAACCGACCGGCTCTACCTGTTCGACCAACTATGATTTGCAAAATGCATGGCCGTACAAATTTCATGTCAACAAGTTCACTCAAAACGTTGTCAAATAATGACTTAATCCAATAGCCTCTTTCGGTAAAAAAACTCCTAATTACATTAGAACCTCTTGGTAATATCAATGGAAATTAGCTGAGTTAATAGACTTTTGCCGTGCACATCAATCGTGCCGGCTGAATCATATAAATAGATACTATGTACATGAAAAAAGCACGTGGGTACGGGATATGATGGCGGTGAAACATTTGGGAAAATCGATCTTGGTTCCCGGCCGAGCCCCCAATTTGTTACGATAGGTCTTAGTCAATCACACAAAACGTAACTCAAAATGAACTACACTAAACCATTGCACAAATAAACACAAGATCGATTCAAAGAACTACCGATAAGTGTATTTAAAACTGGTACAAAAACTATTATAGAGAATTTACATCTTTTGAGAGTAACGCCATCTCACCCGACGACTTGCGTCGTCTCCAACCAATTCCTAACCGGCCGGGATGACCGAAGACAACCGAAGGAGGTCACAATACGTGTAGTCCAAGTTCAATATTGTCATTGCGACGAGTTGTAAATGCTTATACATTTACAAACTTTCAAAAAAAGACTTCTTAAAAAAAGCTTACACATTTTAAAATAATAATTTGCCAGAAGATACAAAACCTTCATAAATCGTCAGAAAGGTTTTTAAGTGTCAGTCCGTGGATGGACCATGCAAAATCTGCAAAAAGTACTAAGGTGGGGGTTGAACAGAACCGGCCCGTATATTGACCATAAGTTGACCCTAAGGCATGATGATGATTGCTGAAGTGATTCCTCGATTAATCACTCAGAACAGGAATAAGGGACCGAAACGTTTTTGGCCCTTTTTTAATAAAAAAAGCAGTTATTTCTCTGCAAAATATGCTTGTTTATTTTGATTTTTTCCAGCTTGAATGCAAAACAAATATAATATATCATATAAAAGTATGAAAGTGGGATTGTAAAGGAATAATTTCATGGTAGTCTGAATTTTTTTGGGGTGGGGGTTTACTGCCAAGACCCCCCCTGAAAAGGGTCTTACCCTCTAACAGTGAAAACAACGCAGTACTTCATGGCGAAAATCTCATCTTCTGCGGGGGTGAGGCCAATGATGTTTGGTTTGGAGTAAAGGTTAAGAATTTTGCAATTATATGCCGAAAACAAAACCTTGCCCGCGGTTTTTTTGTTTTTCCATAGTATGTCTTCAAAGAACCTATATTTTCCCACTCTTGTGATAGTTCCACTGTTTCACAACAGGTGACACATTTTCATGCTATTGCCTTATAACCTATTTTTGACAGTTTACGGCATGTGGAAGGGGTTTCAAATAACCATCATCGTCATATAGGAGTGTAGGATTCAATCTTCCCCTCATCCCCACCCCAAAAAGGGGTAAAATAGGGCTCGGACATCGGCTGGCATAGCCACGGCCCATGTGGAATTAGTCCACAGACGTTTACGAGAAGAAAAAACAAACCAAAACACATATTTGGGCAGAGACCTGTATTCATCCACGACCGGAAGTGTGGCAGTCACATAGAGCTTATCAAAATGTCAAGTTGTGGTAAATACATGGCTGGGATGGACCAAAGTGGAATTAATTCTCAATCTGTGGTTGATTCTTAATCTACAGAGTCAGGCCATCACAGAAATATGCTTTTTGATAATATATTTAAGAAAATGTGGTCTCACTGGTCAGTTTAGAACTTGTACTTTGACAGGGCCATATCAATGCGCCAGTGACGTTTTGATGGATATGGTGTACGGAAATCTTTTTTTCTCAGGCAATCGATATTGGAATTTTTTAAAACTTTATTATGCTATTGGCAACGGGTTCTTCTTGACACTTATAAAATTTTGTGCAGATTGATTGGTCCAATGAGTACTTTTTTTACCAAAACCTATGCACAACAATGTACACGTAATGTACACATGTTTTAATAGAGGACTCTGGCCATTTCAGCCATTCATGCCATTATGGCCATGGAAAGTTAAGAAAGCCCGGCTCTTCATGGTCTAAGAAGTTCATTTTTTGCTGTATCTAACTCGTATGATTGTGAACTAATGAAAAAATATCCAGGTGATGTCAGTGTGGTACCCTTGCACCAGTGCACAAAGGATGTGAGACGGCATTTGAAAGGTTTGCACACTGCAGTTTCTACTGTGCATTCTGAATGGGAACTGATTGCCCTTCGTTCAGGACATTTCGACTTGCAAAGCCCTTTGTTGAGAGAAAAGACAATATGCCCTAACCATCGCTATAGATTGGGTTTGTGTTGGACGTCCCCCAGGAAGTACCAGCACCCTCTTCACCGATTATCCTCGACGAGGAAAACGTACCGCGGTGTCGGTAGTGTTTCAGGGAAGTTTACGAAACGTGGAACGTGCTGTTGCCGGTTGGGTCAGGTAAGCATTGCCGATTAAAATGGCGTCTTGTTTAGACCTACGATTTATCTAAACAATACGTTTGTCAATTTGGTCTCGAGTAGGCCCTCGGCCCGATGGTACAGTTAGTAGCTTTTATTCCCCCAATTAATTGAGTTTGAAAGATCGGGTAATGCCTGATATCATGACATGAATGACACTGTAACGTAAAGCATTTTATATATTTTTTATATATTTTTGTAGAGATTGCATACAGCAACACAATGAAGAAAAGAAGGGTTCCTTTGGCTCCCAGGCCCAGACATTTCTAGAGGTAAGATTCATAATGTACTTTCAAGTTCATGAACATGATGAATTTGCCCTTTCGAGGCAGGCAGAGAGGGCCCGACCACCACAAGTATAGACCTAACAAACAAATGACTGCATACCAAGGCCATTGTACGCGCCATTGCTGAATTTGGTTTTTTTTTATAATAACTTCAAGTTGTTCTGACAGGTCTACCTTTGGAGCAGTACGGCTGAACTCATCAATTTCTTCAAAATAAATCTGAAAATATTTGCTGAAAACAGCTTCTGCAAAAAACCAGACAGCTTCCCTAAATTGAGAAATTCTCAAACTCTGGAAGCTGTTTTTGGCTCCAGAAGCAAAAAGCTTATTTTCATGCCTTGAATGTCTTTGTAACTTGAATTTCACCTCCACACTGATCTGTTTACAGCCTCTCCCTTCAACATCAACTTGTAGGCACACTGTGCCAGCTCCATCAAAGGTTGTTACGTGGCAGTGGTAGAAATTCGCGAAGAGGTTATGATGGAGAGGTTGTCATGGCAAGGCGTAACAAAGTTCACTAACTTTGTCTACCAGCATGATGGGCTAGAGGTAACATGTGGTTACAAGATTGGTATTCCACAGCGCTTTTCCTACAAGACACTGTTGAAGAACAAGAAGGCACAGGACACAACCAAAGTGGCCATTGCTGTGGAGTATGCGCATCCCAATAACCCTTGCTGATACTCTTGGGCAGTCTGCAGTAACTCGGGCTGTTAGTGTTACCATTACTTGTTTGGAGCCGACCTGCAGCAAAACCTTCAAAACCCAGGAGGACCTTGATCTCCATATTGCTGCAGGCAGGCATTCTGGGGATTCGGTCGACACGAAGTTTGACACAATTGCTAGGAAGTGGGCCAGTCCGGTATCAGACATCACAACAACGACGCGTCCCATGATGACTGGAGACTCTGATATGTCGCCTGCAACCAATCCTGTTCCTGCTGGATGGGCGGTGAAGGCTCCACAACAGAGCAAACGATTTGCTCAACAAGTAAAGGACTTCTTCTTTGAAGAGTTTATGCGAGGTGCCAACACTGGCAAAAAGGAGAACCCTGGCCTTGTGGCCAAAAAGATTAAGAACCAATTTGAGAGGGATGATTCGCTGACCACCCAGCAAGTCAGTAGCTATTTCTCGCGTCTTGCTGCCCAGCAAAAATGCGGGCGTTTGACAAGAGAGACAGCGGACAAGTACTCCGAGGATGACCACCAGTTGGCAGCTTCAATGATGACGAGGTCCAAGCAGCGTGCTGAGACCATTGAACAAATTGATTTGTAGACTGGGGAAGATTACATGTATTGAACAAATTAGAATAATATTTTGGTACGTTTAGGTATGTGTGATTATAATAATGCTGGAGATTGTATTCACATGGTTCATTATTTACTCGTCCCAGTATCGCACATAAGCATCATTGTCAAAACTTGTCACTCACTACTAGTATTCCAGTTCCTTATACCCAAGCCACTTACATGCACATAGTTCTCGAAGCTTGGATGTCTTTATTATTTCATTTTGTACATAATCAAACTTAGTTTAACTATCATGTCTGTAATGAATGCTTGAAGCTTGAATTGAATGCCTTTATTATTTTGTTTGTACCTATTTCAAAAACATTTTCTGTCATGTCTGCAGTGCCTGAAGTTTGGGTGCCTTTATTATTTCATTTCAGAAAAACACGTGGCCGGACACCGGAATCTTACGCCCCCAAATCGAGTTCATGACGAGTTCATTGCCGTCAAGTACTCGTCTCTGTAATGAGTGAATGGAGGGGACTGGTGAAAGAGTCTGAGAATAATCTAGAACAGAAGAAAACTGAAATCACAAAGTTTGATGAATATTTATAGACTTTCCATTATGACCAACAGTCCCAATTCGTCAATCTATCATGTGCCACCTCCAATTCCCCATGGCGCAGTTGGCATCTTTATATTTCAGTTGACACTATCAAGACTAACTCATACCAGTTCGCCCACACCAGTCTCCCTCGAGTCATGAATTCACAGCTTGTGAATTCTCAGTTCTAGTTGTTTGCCCACGCAATTGATATAGCCTTTAGGTCTTCGGTGATTTTATGTGATCTGCTTCCTCGGAAATCCTACTCGAACGGTTTTACTAATTTCTGTGATGGCCAAACCTCTCGAAGCGTTTTGCTAACCCACTGGCGTAAACCGCCTAGCGTATTTTATTTTCTCCTTGCTTTGTCCTTTACCCATATGTTTAATTGTCCGTACGGGTGATAATAGATCGCTATTAGGTAGCATTACCATTCTGCGTTCTTTTCGATATTTACTTTGTTTCCACGGTATCCAAATATGCAAATTACTGACCGAAACAATGCTCACCTTATTAATCTTTGTTACAATTTTCAAAGGGGCCAGAGGAGAGCATATGTCTCTGATAAATGTTACACTGGAAAGTAAGTTTTTGTTTATATGTGAAAATAAAGTCGTTGATGCCTTTCGATAATCCGAAAAGTGAAAAGTTTCTATATACGGGAGCAACAACACTTCCAACCGCATTCTCGGTTGAGGAAAGACACGATATAGTGCAAGGAATCCTTTCTTTATCATTTTATAGAGTAAGATATGACCTTGTCGACTTACGAAATAACGTCGTTGGTCAATGCGTTCTAAACTTAACCAAATATACAGTTCAAAAAGTGCATTCTGCCCGCGTATCCAAGTTATATTAAATATGGAGAGAAAAGGACGACGATAGCTTCCTTTGACAGCGACAGCTATTACAAAGATGTTTTTCAAGACAATTGGCACGCCAAAAATACAATGTTTAGTTGAACATGGGTGATGACGAGGTAGGATTATTGTGTCAAAATGACGAGTTGATATATCAAACAATTTAAGTACAACCGGTTTGTATCCACTTTCCCGGCGCACGTAGTAGAGCAGCCATAATTTTCCGTTGTGAATATCACTGAACATTTTACTAAAAAGAGAGGAAACAGACACATTATGAACGAGTGCATAAACATTCCTTTGTTCAGGTTGGTAGACAAGTATATTTCTTAAGGCGGGAACATGTCCTCTATCATCTCGATGAACAAATAGTATCGAATTAGAATTGTCGTCAAACATAAACAGCCTGGCTTCATATTTATTCAAAATGACTGATACGGGGGGTTTGAAAACGACTGGTTCAGAAACTCTGTACGTTTGGGTTCTTTTTTCCTGAAAGAGCAGTTGTTAAAGTGTAAGTAGATGAGCGCTGCACTGCTTTTCATTCTTGTTACCACAGTACAGTGAGCCTTTAACCAGGGACCCAGAAACTTCTGTGCGGAATGCCATATAGTATGATTTACTACCACAATTAGTATCATATTTGACTTTGAGACGGATTTTAGCTTAACCACGATCGAGTTTTGGCATGTGATAAAACCTTACCTCTAGTTGATACATAAGCCATCCTGTAGTAATCGTTACATCCTCCCTCTCCAAACATGTTGCCTTCTCACTATGCAGTCGGCAAACATGGCCGTCATTATGCCCTGGGGTGTTAATAGTTTTGCAACTTAGCACCAAAAAGCAAACAAATGCGCAATGACACCTCGACCGCATATTTTTATCAGCAAAACTTGGCTGAATGATTTCTCGATCATGTGAAACCTTTTCGTAAAACCTGCTTTGGGTTGGGACCATTGTCAGTTCTTGCCGAAAATGTACGAGACCACTATATCAAACACAAGGCATGATCATGACCACTGGGCAGTATTAATCAACGTTGCATTAATTCATCCAACAACTTGACCTAATTCAACCAAAGATCTGATTGGCTTATTCAAACAACAACATTTCAACATGAGAGAGCATCAGAACTATTTCTGTGAAGCCGAAATAGTGCCGATATTTTACAAATACATGTAATTCAATTTTATAACAAGCATTATTGCCGGCTATTACTGTAGAAGAATTATAATGAAACACACCGTGGCAACACCTTGGATACTTTGATTAGAATTTGTTAATTCGGGTTTTCCGTGAAGCAGGAAACCGCTTGACAACAAGTGGTCCGTTTCAGCCAATCGACTGCTCGTAGTCGAAAGTACACCCTGCTTTATGAAATTTGGTACTATATACTATATGTACTTCCTGTAATCACCTATGTGCCGTTGACGTTACTGCAATAGCTCACCGACCGTTCCCGATGGCCCAGTGGACAAGGCGACCGCCTCATAAATTGAGGGTCGAGAAGTCACCGGTGACTATAGTTCACCGTGCTTTATGAATTGTGTTACTCTACTTCCTGAGGTGTCACCTTCTTGAGGGGCGAATGTGTTGAAAGGCACTGCTGCTAAAAGGCGTTGTCGCAAGTGCTCAAATACCGAAGGTCGAGCTGACGCGGGAGTCGAAGGTACACCGTGCTTTATGGAATGCGGCACTCTACTATCAAAACACTATCCCTGGTTCAGGCAATGAGAATACGAATCGCTTTATTGATCAACAGAAACATAATGTTTTTTTCAAGATGTTGTCTCCGACATCTCACTTGCATCGATCGAGTGCGGATTGAAACTAAATGCTGTATTTTGAGAGAGAATTCTATAAATATGCATCCAATATTATCGATGGGTGCTTGTAGTTTCAAAGATTTCGGTATTTCTTCTCTCTTGTAGTGAGGGAAACAAGAAATACATACATATAGTCCAAGTTTGATGTTGACATTGCGACGAGTTGTATATTCTTATACATGTACAAACTTTAAAAAAATGACTTAAAAAAGCTTACACATTTTAAAATAATAATTTGCCATATGATACAAAACCCTCATAAATCGTCAGAAAGGTTTTTAAGACAAGAAATATGAGTCCTCAAAGTAACAACGTTTCCAGGGAAACCAATCGGCTCCACCTGTTCGACCAATTATTATCAAATGCATGGCCGTACAAATTTCATGTCAACAAATTCACTCAAAACGTTGTAAAATGATGACATTATCCAATGGCCTCTTTTGGAAAAGGAACTCGTAACTATATTAGAACCTCTCGGTTGTATCCATGGAAATTAGCTGAGTTAAGCGACTTTGCCGTGCACATCAATTGCGCCAGCTGAATCATATAAATATATACTATTAACATTGTGGCGGTGTGGTTCCCATTGTGTGCCCTCCCACTTCATACCATGTCAGTAAGTTTTATAAGTGCGGGAGGGCGTGGGGTGAGGAAAATAACCAAACAGACGCCATCGCCCCGGTTATTCAGACCTCAAAACAGACGGGCAGCTCAAATTCTGACCTGAGTTGCTGATGCCAGGTTTTATATGCACCCAGCAAAAAATTTTCAATAAAGCAACAGAAAATATCTTTCAATGTCAAGAAAGCACCTTGCCACGAACGATTAATGACTTCCTTCGGATCTCCGAACATTAACCAAGAGATTGACATCTGACACATATCATTTGATTCAGTAAGGTAGATTTAGGCAAAAAGCAAGCTCGCATTCAAAGATCGATAGATGTTGTGGCGATGATTTTGGAATAGGCTGTAATGATGGAGGCTGTGACGAGAGACAACGTTTTGTAATTGTTGGAAGTTGCTGCGAAATAAAAGTGTTATTTTCGATATTCATTTGTGTTATGTTGCCGAAGTAGCGGGCCTAGGGAATCGTAGAAACATAAAATGGTCTCTATCGACCGGATAATTGACTTTTGATAAAATATCGATGATCGCAAAGTGACGAGGATCTTGACATAAATTTGTCGGAACTGTGTATTGTGTACATGATGTGTACATTTTTGTATGGGACGGTGCTGTTCGCGCTGAAAGCTGGATTATAGGCTGTTCGAGAATTTGTGACTTTGCCGAGATTTTTTTGACATTTTGACTTTGTTTCGATGGAAATTCGTGTGGCTAGTGACTCGATGTTCCGTATTTTGATTCTGCATATTGGCATGATTGGCTGTTTGTAAACTTGTGACTTTAGTGACAATATTCAGGATTCATCGTTGAAAACTGCGTTGGAACAGAAACTTGCTGTGGTGTTCGATTTGACATTTGTCTTGGAACTTCTTCTGTCGCATTAATTTGTGGAATTTCGTAAAACACTGACTAACTTTCCCCGAGTTTTTGCGGTGTATTCGTGTGGTGTTCGATTTGTTGGCTGACTTTTCGAGTATCCTGCTAGAGTGAGTGTGAACACCAGCCCGATTCTCTCCCACAAACTGTGCGATGGTATGGTAATCTGTAAACTGTTGTCAAAAAATCGATAGGCGGCGTTCGTTAAATCAGTATTTTGATCACATGCATATCGTGTATACTCGGTGAATGTAATTTATAAGATGGCAGAATTCGATTCTCAGTTCGAGGACGAGATGGCGGAAGATGGCGTTGCAGATTCTGCCCGGGCTATGCAAAGGATGTCGTCCCCATATCTTGGGGATAGAAACAGCAAGCAGAGAAAGCCACCTACGTTTTCAGGGCTACAGCTGCTCAGTGATGTGGCAGCCACCGACTATATGGATTTTATGGACAAGATGCAATCCGAGTTAGAGAAGAGCCGATTGGAGGTGGCCAGGCTTACGGCTAAATTGCGGCACTGCATGCCAGTGCAACCACCAGCCAAGTTACGGTCTCAGGATGATGAGCAGCATGTTTCACAGGCAATGCCGTTATCGACCGGGCATACCGAGCCTATAGAACATAGGCCTACTTCTTTTTCGAATCCACAAGAGAAGGCCATGAAGACGTCATCGCCAGTTATGCAGTCTGAGTCTAAGAGGCCACTATTGCAGTCACCTGATGCATCAAGCACCCCCCGAGTACACTTACCTATGATGAATATGAGTGACATCTCACCCCATCCCAAGTCGAGTTCGCTAGCCGCGGTTGAAGTTTCACCAGAGTTGTCAAGGAGAGAGCCAAAATCTCCTCAGCGTCAGCCCAAGACCGACACCCAGGTCAGTCATGTCAGTGATTGGCAACAACGATTGGTGGATACCATGGCTTTACCGAAAACCTATGATGACATTTTCGGGAGATCCCAGACAGTTTTGGATGTTTATGCGACGTTTCAATAGCTGCATTGGGGACACAACCGTTGATGATAGCGCCAAGTTGAATTGTCTGTTTGAGTTTTGTAAGGGTAAAGCTGCAGCTGTGATTCAACCGTGTGCCATTATGGATCCACGTAAAGGCTATATCCGAGCCCTGGAGTTGTTGAAGGAGCGATTCGGTAATGAGTACCAGATATCTGAAGCTTGTGTAAAGCACGTGACGGAAGGTCCAGTGATAAAGGGGACTGATTCTACGGCTCTGCAAGATTTGGCTGATGAGGTGTCAAGCTGTAGTGAAACCTTACAAGCAATGAACTGTATCGGTGAAATCGACACGAGATCAAGGGTCGTACAGATTGTTGAGAGGCTACCTCTGTTTTTAAAGTCCAGATGGCGTAAGCTTGCAGTGGATAAAGTGGTGAAGGATAAAGTTTATCCAGGGATACAGGAACTTGTAAATTTCCTACAACTTGTCGCTCGAGAGGCAAACGATCCCGTATTTGGAGTCACCAAGCCGTCGGAGCAAGACTGTTCAAAGAAGGATGGTCGCACCGCAGGTGTAAAGCCACAGGGTTATGTGCAATGAAAAGCCAGATCCCACACTACAGGTGAAGCCAAGAACCTTGCAAAAGCCAACATGAAATGCTACATCTGTGAATCCACACACAGATTGTTGGACTGTCCTGTTTGGAAGTCGGCGGCCGTGCCAAGGCGATGGAGCCTAGCAAAGGAAAAGAGGTTATGTTACAGATCTTTGGCGGGAAATCATATGGGTAAAAACTGCCCCCGCGGGAACACATGCAATGTCAATGGCTGTGGTAAAAGTCACCATTTCCATCTTCATGAAGACCGACCGTCACCAAAGTCAAAAGCCGACCCTGCCAATAATGCCAACAGTTCCTTTGGTACCAGTGATTTTCAGCCTAATGTACCCATACAGGTTGTGCTGCGGACGGTTCCAGTGTGGTTAGTTGGTCCAGGAGGAAAGAGAGTGCTGATAAATGCCCTATTGGATGAAGGATCTGACACGTCTTATGTTCGAGCGGATGTCGTAACAGCTCTGGGAATAAGTGGAACTGAGGAGAATTTGAAGATTGCTTCAATTGCTGACTGTGTGTCACTGGACAGCCAGAAAGTAGAAGTTCAGCTTGAGAGTATAGATGGCAGCACGGTTCGGAAGATGAAGATATGGACGATGAGTGACATGTGCAGAAAGCTACCGATATAGAATTGGAACCACCACAAGACTAAGTTTGACCATATTGCAGATTTGGAGTTTCCTACAGCATCGGGTAGGAAGACTGTTGATGTTTTGATAGGATCTGACTACCCAGAGTTAGGTATCGCCCTTGAGGAGCGTATTGGAAAACCCGGCGAGCCAGTCGCAAGGAGAACACCGCTTGGTTGGACGTGTGTTGGTCCTCTACCTTTGATCAATGTACATCAGACCACCACCAACTTCACGATGAGCTTTCATGCCACACACGAGTCAACCGATCAGCAGTTGCAAAAGTTGTGGGACCAGGACGTCATTGGAGAAGTTCATGAGGACATCCATACTCCAGAAGACAAGATGGTGATTGAGAAAACTAAGAGTTCGATAAGGAAGTTACCAGACCGGTTCGAAGTTGGGATTCCTTGGCGTGAAGACCCTCCGGATTTAAAAGATAACAGAATAGTGGCTGAAAGAAGACTTAGATCACTTGAAGCCAGTCTGGTGAGGAGACCGGAAGTAGCCAAAAGATACAAAGAAGCATTTGAGGCGACTGTCGAGAAAGGATACATCACCAAGATATCATCGGAAAAAGCGCAAGAACCAGGATGGTACCTGCCGCATTTTGCCGTGATCCGGGATGATAAGCAAACTACGAAGGTGCGCATCGTTTATGATGCTGCAGCAGCCTACGAAGGAACAAGTCTGAACCAGAAGATGTTCCCAGGTCCGAAGCTGCAACGAGATATCTTGGAGATCCTGCTGAAGTTTCGCTTGAAGCCTGTTGCCTTAATCGGAGATATAAAGGAGATGTTTAATCAAGTCAGTATGGCGGAGAAGGACAGGAAGTTTCACCGGCTGTTGTGGCGGCATCTCGATCCAACAGCACCCATTGAAGTTTATGAAGCAACCAGATTGGTGTTTGGTGATGCAGCATCTCCGTTTTTGGCGCAGTTTGTAACAAAACATCAAGCCGAGGCAATGCGAGAGCAGTATCCGGAGGCAGCAGAGGTTGTTCTCAAAGCAATATACATTGATGACGTAATCGACAGCCTTGAAGATGATGATGAAGCCAGGCGTATGCGCCAGGATCTACAAGCCGTTTTGAAACCAGCTGGTTTTACAATCCGCCGTTGGTGCAGCAATAGACTTGCTGTTCTAGAAGGGTTGGACGAGTCGGAGCAAGCATCTGGAGTTAATCTGGAAGAGTCGGTACTTCCCAGTGTGAAGACCCTTGGTGTTGAATGGGATGCAGCTTCGGACACGTTTACCTTCATCTTAAGCAGTACCGAGCAGACGATTACCACGAAGAGACAGATTCTGAGTCGTAATGCAACCATCTTTGATCCGTTCCAATTCTTGGCCCCTGTTGTCATCCGGGGCAAGATAGCTCTGCAAGAATGCTGGTTACGTGGAATCGGATGGGACGATGACCTACCAGATGATATCCAAACTAGACTTGACCAGTGGATAGGAGAGCTACAGCGGTTGAACGAGATTCACATCCCTCGGTGTTATCGCAACAGGCCAGTTGAAGATATCGTGAAGATGGCCCTACATACATTTACAGATGCCTCGAGACTCGCCTACTGGGCAGTAGCCTATCTTAGGTACCAGTATACAGATGGAGAAATTGGGATCAGCATGGTAGCTGCAAAGTTTAAAGTTGCTCCACTGAAGAACGTTAGCATTCCCCGGCTCGAGCTGATGGCTGCAGTTACAGGAGTGCGTCTAGCCAACGTCATGGCCAGGAGTATATCCGTCCGATTACTAGATTGTGCCCACTCGTTGTGAAGAAATAGACAATCAGACTTTGAACATTGCGCTAGGTGATGCTCCGCTAGCATCCTACGCTTGAACTTTTGTGATGATAACTTGCGTTTGGTTATTTGGACATTATAATAACTCGACATAGTGTGGTTGTTTTGAGGAAATTTGGATGGTTAGAATCATCGCAGCAATTGGGTTCCAAGCCAGAATAATGCTTCCCAATTGTTGGGTGCACGCCGTGCGCTGCCCAGGCTGAGTTTCTTAACTATTTTAATTTGCTCTTTTCTCGTGTTACCAGTTAATTTGGACTTTATTCGTTAGACGTGTGCACTAGTATTTTTATCACCGCGGAATTAATGTATATCACTTATATAAGTTCTTTCGGGATTCAGCAGATCCACATTAATTTCGGACATCTTGCATAAGGATTGCTTGTTGTTAACTTCGCAGATCGTTGAGCGCTCACCGGGCCCGGATTAACCGGACTCATACTTCGGTCGATAACGGGACAACTTCGTTCTTTTTTCGGTCTTCAATGAGACAATTTGTATGTGTTTTGGACTCTTAACGTTAGTGATGAACATTTCGTTACCACTGTCTGTTCATGAGGGGGAGAATATGTTGTGGCGATTGATTTTGGAATAGGCTGTAATGATGGAGGCTGTGACGAGAGACAACGTTTTGTAATCGTTGGAAGTTGCTGCGAAATAAAAGTGTTATTTTCGATATTCATTTGTGTTATGTTGCCGAAGTAGCGGGCCTAGGGAATCGTAGAAACAATAGAGACCACATTGTTTGCATTTGATTCGGGCGAAACCATGGTCATTTGAATGACTCTAAATAAGCAAATAGGCTGAATAAGTAATGAATGCATTCCAAATCTTCCCTACATCCGAAAGCAAGCACTTAAAATACGAGATACAATGGTTTCCTGCAGTACAAGACGATTTCATGAGACTTCATATAAAATGTTCCATTGGGTGTGTAAAAATAATGACACGATGTGCTTTATGTGACTGTCTGTGACTCTGAAGACAACTAGGCTAGACCTAAAGAATAATCTAGTCCAGGTAACCAAGACCCTATCCGCCGCAGAGCGGAGGATAGAGGAAGCCTCGTTGGTTTACCCGAGGTGAACAATGCATTTTCAGTGCATACAGTGGATGCACTGTCATACCAAGCGCTCTGGTATTGCAGATTATTCACTTGGATCGAGGTTAACCATCCTACAGAAAAACACATGACCGGACCTCGGAATCTTACGCCCCCAAATAGAGTTGATGACGAGTTCATTGCAGTCAAGTACTCGTCTCTGTGATGAGTGAATGGAGGAGACTGGTGAAAGAGTCTAAGAATGCAATATAGCAAAAGTAAACTGAAATCACAAAGTTGGATGAATATTTATAGACTTTCCATTATGACCAACAGCCCCAATACCTCAATCTATCATGTGCCACCTCCAATTCCCCATGGCGCAGTTGGCATCTTTTGCTTTCAGTTGCCACTATCAAGACCAACTCATACCAGTTCGCCCACACCAGTCTCCCCGGAAGAAACCTCTCGAAGTGTTTTGCTAACTAACTGGCGTAAACCGCCTAGCGTATTTTATTGTCTCCTTGCTCTGTCCTTTACCCATATCTTTAATTGTCCGTACGGGTGATAATAGAACGCTATTAGGTAGCATTACTATTCTGCGTTCTTTTCGATATTTACTTCGTTTCCGCGGTATCCCAATATGCCAATTTCTGACCGAAACATTGGTCACCTTATTAATCTTTGTAAAAAATTTCAAAGGGGCCAGAGGAGAGCATATGTCTCTGATAAATGTTACACTGGAAAATAAGTTTTTGTTTTTATGTAAAAATAAAAGCGTTGATGCCTTTCGATAGTTCGAAAAGCGGAAAAAATATTTATACGGGACCGACAAAACTTCCAACCGCATTCTCGGTTTAGGGAAGACACGATAGAATGCAGAGAATCCATTCTTTATCCTTTTATAGAATATGATATGACCTCGTCGACTGACGAAATAACGTCCTTGAGCATTGCGTTCGAAACTCTGCCAATTATTCAGTTCAAAAGGCGCATTCTGGCCGCGTATCCAAGTTATATTAAATATGGAAAGAAATGGACGACGATAGCTTCCTATGACAGCGCCAGATATTACAAAGATGTTTTTTAAGCCAATTGGCAAGCAAATAATACAATGTTTAGTTGAACATGGGTGATGACGAGGTAGGATTATTGTGTGAAAATGACGAGTTGATATATCAAACAACTTAAGTACAACCGGTCTGTTTCCACTTTCCTGGCGCACGTAGTAGAGCAGCCATAATTTCCCGTTGAGAATATCACTGAACATTTTCGTAAAACGAGAGGAAACAGACACATTATGAACGAGTGCGTAAACATTCCTTTGTTCAGGTTGGTAGACAAGTATATTTCTTAAGGCATGAACATGTCCTCTACCATCTCGATGAACAAATAGTATCGAATTAGAATAGTCGTCAAACATAAACAGCCTGGCTTCATGTTTATTCAAAATGACTGATACGGGGGGTTTGAAAACAACTGGTTCAGAAACTCTGTACGTTTGGGTTCTTTTTTTCCTGAAAGAGCAGTTGTTAACGTGTTAGTAGATGAGCGCTGCACTGCTTTTCATTCTTGTTACCACAGTACAGTGAGCCTTTAACCAGGGACCCAGAAACTTCTTGACGGAATACCTAATGGTATGATTTACTACCACAATTTGTATCATATTTGACTTTGAGACGGATTTTAGCCTAACCACGATCGGGTTTTGGCATGTGATAAAACCTTACCTCTAGTTGATACATAAGCCATCCTGTAGTAATCGTTACATCCTCCCTCTCCAAACATGTTGCCTTTTCACTGTGCAGTCGGCAAACATGGCCGCCATCATGCCCTCGGGTATTAATAGTTTTGCAACTTAGCACCAAAACGCAAACAATTGCGCACTGACACCTCGACCGCATGTTTTTATCAGCAAAACTTGGCTGAATTATTTCTCGATCATGTGTAACCTTCTTGTAAATCCTGCTTTGGGTTGAGACCATTGTCAGTTACTGCCGAAAATGTACGAGACCACTATATGAAACACAAGGTATGATCATGACCACTGGGCAGTATTAATAAACGTTGCATTAATTTATTCAACATCTTGACCTAATTCAATCAAATATCTGATTGGCTTATTCAAACGACAACATTTCAACATGAGAGAGCATCAGAACTATTTCTGTGAAGCCGAAATAGTGCGGATATTTTACAAATAATGCAATTTTATAACAAGCGTTAATGCCGGTGTAGAAGTTTAAAATGTCCTAGGACAGGATTCTTTTATGCGCTGAGCTATTGACGGTCATTGCCTCTATATAACCATATGCCATAATCTGTCAGAATACAATAGGCCCGGACACTTTTTCTAGGGGGGACACTTTTTACTTTTACACCGGCTATAAATGTACAAGAATTACAATGAAACACACCGTGACAACACCTTGTATACTTTTATTGAATTTCCCATTTGTAAGCAACATATTGGCACTGATCGTTCGGCCAGACAATTGATCTGGGTATTTCCGAGCTTGATTAGGATAAGCGAACATTACCGAAAGGAAGAGGACTGAACTGAATGGGAGACTGCCGTACGAACGCACAAACTGAATCCAAACATGCTCGCTGCAGTGACGGCAAACTCTCCACGAGTTGAACCTCTGCCCGAGTTGCCACTGCAAAGTTTATATTTCATTCATTTCTTCTTCGTTTTTGCCATCTATAGTCGATCCTTTTATCACTTGAATTACCCTGAAACAGCGTGGTAATATAAATTACTATACTGGCTACTGGACGCCGGATATTGACAATAGACCCGACGTAATTCTTTGTTGGTTGGTGAAATTAAGGGGCGAATGGTTTGAAAGCCGCTGCTGTACAGGTTGTTTTGAAAATATTGCTAACGAATCTTAAAATTTCCTGCGTCATTATATCATGTGGATGAACGAAATCAGTTTTGTCAGTTTTTCTGACAATTTTTTATCCATTCTTGGCCCACCCAGTATCATAACGAGCATGTTGTAGTTTTTCTCCAAACTCGTTAGTGCCAGGAATGCAGTAGGAATCAAATTCTCCATTCTAAGGTCGGTAAGAAACGGCATTCGCATGGCATTGGGCAGTGCATTCTCCGCAAACAATAGTGGTATATCTACGATTGCTATTAGTGGCTTATAACGTACATATCCCACGATCCAAATCAGGCTGCCCCACCTTTCAGCTAGGGGTGGAACTAAACAGACATTGCGCTACAGTGGGATAATGATGAACTATAGCAACGAAGTATCTTTTAAGTTGTGCGTGACGTCAGAGTGACGTCATTTTGTAAACAAAGGTATCCATCTATTCGCAAAACCAGCCCGTATGAATGTTTTAGATTTGCATTAGGTTTGTAGTAATCATATAGTTTCATGACTCTTCAATTATTCTGATTAATCTTCACGCAAGTTTTCGACGGTTTTAAAGTTGTCAATATTTGCGGCAACCCATTTTACTGGGGAACTACATCAGCTCATCCTCGTTTCTCGTGCTACTTTTTTAGCCACTGCCTCTGCCGCTACTAAAACAGCAGCACAGGCACGTGAAACTTAGAGACCCCCCCCCCGTTCGGTTGCCCCCTTGACTGACAACAAACCCCGACTACACCGACACCGACCATGGAATTTGGTGGTAAGTATAGCCAGATTATGGCATGATATATGTTGCAATATTCAATAAAAATATTTTTCATGCAATATTGATTTTTGTTCATTCATCGTTTCATTTTTGATGCAATGTTACACTCTTTTATGCAATGTTTACTCGATAATTGTCATTCAATGTTTCATATTTGATGCTATGTTCCACTTTTTTCATTCAATATTCAAATTTTCATTTGATAATTGCCCTGATAATTGTTCATTCATCGTTTTATTTTTGATGCAATGTTACACTTTTTTTCATGCAATGTTCAAATGTTCATTCGATAATATGCATTCAAAGTTTCATATTTGATGCAATGTTTTCAATTTTCTTCATGCAATTACGATTAAATTTTCATGCAATATTTGGCAATTATTCATTCAATGTTGGCGCAACCTTTTTCTTTCAATAATCTGTGAAAATATTCATACGAAAACTGCATTGTGGGTAATCTTAGAAACGAAAACGCTGATTGGCTAATCTCGTGTAGTGGAATAGGAGCGATATACTGTAATATATATGAGCTATATGTGTTTATTTATCAGTTAAACTAGTAATTAAGTCTTTAACTGATTGGATTCTATTAGAAAATGCAGGTTTTGATGATGTTTACCTTGGTCATTTTGGTTGTCTGCTAAAGAGCAACCATCTTAGATAATGCAATGTGGTATTTGCCTAGCGACCTTAGCAACCAATCAGAAGCCAGTTTACAATATTATAATTAGATTGGTGATGTCATTACCCAAATATGGTATTTGTCAACAATCAAACATGTGGGTTTGTTGTGATTTGTGACTTGCGTCATTTCAAGGATTCAGAGTCCAGGAGTTGTGTTTTTATCTAAGAGCTGTGTTCTTTCAGTTATTTTCATAAGGATTACAATACCACTAGCACATTGTACCAAACTTTTTCCAAAGTCGTTTGATACGAGCTTGGAGGGAGGCTGTCACGACAATCACAATTGTATGGTTTGGTCTCATTCATTATACAGCCATTGACATCATGTACACAACAATGGAGGTTTTGATACGTCTGTCTTATTCCCCGTCACGAGATTAGCCAATCAGCGTCCGCGTTTCTAATATTACCCACAATGCAGTTTTCGCATAAATATTTTCGCAAAATATTGAATGAAAAAGTTTCCGCCAACATTGAATGAATAATTGCCAAATATTACATGATCATTTTATGAAATTTAGAAATCGTTATTGCATAAAAAAGTGAAACATTGAATCGAATACGAAACATTGAATGATCAATTATCAGGGCAACTATCGAATGAAAATTTGAGCATTATTGCATGAAACAAGTGAATTATTGCATCAAATATGAAATATTGAATGAACAATTATCGAGTAAACATTGCATAAAGAAATGTTACATTGCATCAAATATGAACACACATTGAATGGAAATTTTAACATTGCATAAAAAAGTGTAACATTGCATCAAAAATGAAACGATAAATGAACAAAAATCAATATTGCATGAAAAATATTTTTATTGAATATTGCAACATATATCATGCCATACCAGATGGTCGCCAAAGGTGTTTTTTTTTGGTCACCTAATTGTCCTAAATCGATCTGAGAAAAAAGCATGGCCGTCGCCCAGCCCCGGCCCAGGCCCAGCAGGGCACGTGCCTAGCTAGGCCTACCACCTGTATTGATAAATGAGATGCATCCCCATGCTGCTGCCGTAAATGTATGTAAATGCTCGATGCGTGGACATCTTCATCATTATTTGTCATCATTGACATATCACATTGATGTAATGGTAGGCCTAGTCCCCCCCCCCCCAACATGCCCACCCCCTAGGCCTAGCCTACCCTGTGTGGCCGCGCTTGCCGGGCGGGCAGGCCGCCCCCCTGGCCCTAACCATAAATTCAAAATTTCACATTCATTGACTTAGACCGGCGTGTCTTCGCCTATTTCTTGAGCAACGAAGGCGCTAAGCCCGTGAACATGAGACCGAAATCTGGCAGGTCAGCACTCCCAGTTACGAAGGACTCTATAAGGTCACTCAGGCCTCTCAATAACATGATTCCTACACCGTAGAGGATGCCCCCAAATTAGGTGGGTTTTTTCTTTTTTTTTAAAATATGACCCCCCTGAAGCGTTTTTTGACCCCTAACATAACCAAATCTCATCCAAATAGCCTCATTTTAAAGTTTTCCCCTAAAATTATGATTTTTCAGGTGTATGTGGTGATATCAGTCACTAACTTTGATTTATGACATCGCTGTTCAGGCAAATTGGCGCGATGAAATGTCTCCAAATTAAGCCAAAAAGCAAAAAAACATGTCCCCCAAAATAGGCTAAAAATATACAGGGTGTAGAGGTCTCCACGTAATTGAAAGGCCTGTCACTCTATCGTACAATGGCCCATTTGGATAGAATCATGGTGTTACAAAACTCAGTAGAAAAGTATTTTTGACTGTCCTCAGCGGATCCTTTTCTCAAGCTGGGGTTGGTTCGAACCCCCCTGATCCCCCCCGGCTACATCCCTGACGTTAGACATTCCTAAAAATAGCACTGCGATAGACCGTATCTGCATAGTAGTAAGCTTAAACTCGTTGCGCAGGAATTCCCTACCTTAAAGGGCTGTTTCCACATGAGCGTCAGCGCTAGCGTTATAACGCCGCGCATTGCGCTGCGTAATGCGCTTTAAAATCCTTCCAATGAATTTCCATAGAGCCCTTTCCACATGAGCGTTGCGCTAACAAAGCGACGCTTTGACCACGCAGCGCGGAACGCCTATATGCACCTTTGGGCATTCGAGCGTTGTAGCGCAGCGTGATTTACCAAGCGAATTCAGCGGAGTATTGATAAACCTATTGCTATTTCAATGAATTATGTCATGTGATCATCAATGGCTTGGTCATCTTGCCGAAAACTTCCAAACCGTCAACATGGGAAGGAGCGAAGTGGACAGGAAAATTGAAAAATTGATTGTGGAGGTGGAGAAAAATCCTGGTCTATATGACAAGAGTTCAGAATTTTTCAAAGACGCTCTCAAAAAGGATGACATCTGGAGAACAATTTTAGATAGAGTTGGATTTAATAGTAAGTATATAAAACATGATGAAAATCAGTTATTCACATATTTACTACAGATAGGCATATGTCAGAAGAGTTTGTCCGATCTAGTTTGCATGACCAAAGCAATAGGTATCTTGCCAAGGCACAGATCCTACAGCAGACACGAAATAGCGCTTGTATTTTTCTCGTACAGCAAGTGCTTCAACTGGTGGCCTGCCCCCGATCCCGTCTTGATCTCTCATAATCGTGGCGTTCTGGTTGTCTTTTTGGCTGGTTTGCAATGCTGGATCTTGAGGGGCTGGTGGAGCTGGGATCCCTTTCATTTGCAGCATGTTGTGCAGAATGCAGGTGGCCTTGACTACATGATCCACGTTATTTGTTTGCAAGGGAATCTTCCGATGGTACAGCCTCCATCGTGCGACAAGAATACCAAAACAGTTTTCTGATATTCGTCTAGCCCGCGACAGCCGATAGTTGTAAATTCGTTCATCATGAGCTAGGTGGTTGCCAGGTACCGGACGTATGAGGTGTTCCCCGGACGGGAAGGCGATAACATAGGGACCTTTATCTGTATCAGGGAATCCTGGCAGGGGCCTGTCCTCTGGGATCTGAAGCCTGTTGTCTGCCAATTTTTTCCCCAGTTCACTTTTCTTCAGAATTCCACCGTCGCTGTTGGAACCATACGAGCCAATGTCAACCACCACAAAACAGTATCTATAGTCCACCAATGCGAGAAGCACTACAGAAAATGTCTTCTTATAATTAAAGAACATAGTTCCAGATTTCTTAGGAGCAAATATGACCACGTGTTTCCCATCTAGCGCCCCCAAGCAGTTAGGAAATTGCCAGTTGTCTTGAAATCCTTCCGCGATTTCTGACCATAGTTGATTCGTTGGTGTTGCCATAAAGAGAGGTTGCAGTCGGTTCCATATGGCTTGGCATGTTTCGACGACTACTTTAGAAACCGTGGCTATGCCAATTCGGTGGAATACGAGTCACCGGTTGCCAGGAACCTGAAAAGACAAACGTAGACAAATATAAACTTTTTTTTTTTTAGGTGTCAAGGAAGTGAAACAAAAATGGAAGACAGTACGGGATAACTACAGGAGATATCTAAATGCCACGAAGACAAAGAGCAGACAAGCAGCAAAGGCAGTGACCCAGTACAAGTTTGCTGGGCTCCTAGAGTTCCTCAAGCCTTCCTTGGATGATCGTGAGTACGTACAAATAATCGACATCAAACGACCGCCCACGACAAATAAAATATCTTGAATGTATCAGCGTTCGTGTGTTTGCCAAACATTGATGTCATTGAATCTTTTATTACAGAACAACAAGCAACCTTGGTCAAGATACCCAAGAACTAGATGAGGTTGATGACGATGGTATCGCAGCGGAAGAGGATGCCAGATCATCTGATGGTGAGAATGAGGACGTCTCTGTCTCTGTGGCATCAGCGAGTAGTGTTTCCCGTTCAAGCACTCCCACGCCCTTTCGCAATCCATCGGCATCGTCAAGTAAGAAGCGGAAGTCAAAGGATGAATTCGACGAAGTAGTTTCCGATTTTTTTTCGGAGAAAAAGAAGCAACTCCAACAAAACCGTAATGTACCTCTTGCACAGCCGAAGGAGGAACTTGATGACATCGATAGATTTATGAAGTCAATGGGCGACATTGTTCGTACGCTGCCAGCACGAGCTGTAGCCGACATCAAGTTCAAGATTCATGGAATTGTCCACGAGGCTCAAATGAGGCATGTGTTTCCTGTTGATGAGGTTCATTTCAATAGGCATCAGAGGAGTGCATCTAACCCTGTACCTGCTTTTCAGAGTGGTCAAAACACTTCCCAACAATTTGGCCAATGTTTCGGAAGCAATCAGCCATATCCATCTTGCACAGTGAGCAGGCCCATGACCACCGACGAGTCTCAGCAGCAATGGTCATTGCTTTAAAGAAGTCCTGATCTAAAAAGGTACACTATTTTGTACATGTAAGAAGATTGAAAATAAATGTCTTACCTTAGACATATGGCTGGTCTCTCTTCTGTGCCAATGGCCATTCGCCAAAAGGTATATTCTTTCTGTATATCATCCTTAATAAGGGCATGAATTTCATGAAATGTTGCGGGCACCATACGGAAGTAAATGAAGAACTTGTCTTCATAGGAGAACAGCTCTCGCACCAAATGGTGATATTCACCATATTGACGGCGAGACTTGTTTATATCGTGCACCCAAAAGTCATGGCGTCTCTTTCTCGATTTTCGACGTTTCACGTACAAATATAGAGCGAGCATTTCGACATCGCTGTCCGAATCGGCCATGTTCACTGTCTGATCACGAGGTACATCGGCTTCGCGGGCGTTGAATGTACAGCGTGGCGCAGATACTCGACTCAATGGCGGATTGGAGCGTAGAACATCGAGAGTATTCAAATGGGCTATCGTTGATTAGGCTCTGCTCATCCCGAGGCCAACCTCGTGTCTTCCTGTTTAGCCACCACATGTAGGTTCATTGGCAAGGATGTGGCCAATCAGGCGCCTCCCCTTTAACTATTGGCATTGTCTGAAGTTGTCTTAAGGCCTTCTAAAGCTTCGTGTTCGTTAAAATCATAAATCGAGTGTAGCCTGTATGGAGGCTGTATTTTGTCTAGGCTAAGTCAAAGTTTTGACTATTATTAGTATTTGTCACTTTATGTGTTTGTTTTTCAGCATCATCCAATGGTAATGATGACAATCCTTCTGGTGAGAATGCAGGGCATTATGCACGAATCAAAGAGTTGGCTGCCTCCTATCGCAGGAGAAAGAGGAAAACCTATCCTAAAAAGAACTTAAAGCCATATGTGAAGGCTCCATCCAGGGACATCAATGGTGCTATAGATGGTCCATCAGTTCCCAGAAGAGAAAGAAAAGGGAAGAAAACCTCAACGACAGGTAGATTGTTTTTGGTTGACAAATGCCTTCACCTCGTCTGAGCCATCAATATTCAATTAGGCTTTATACATGGAAAAATATTGCTGCTAGACTAGGCTTACATTAATGCAATTAACTGATAATTTCATGTTCTGGACAAATGGTTTATGCCTACAAATCCAACCCTATCACTGCTATACCTCTTTAAAATTTCTCACCAATCTTTAAAATCAAACCAGAAAAATTAGTCTTTTCCACCCTTTTTATGTAAGAAATTCCATGGAAGAAATTGCATCTTTTCTGGCGTAATCTGCATTTGGCCGTAATTTCAAAATTGCTTGTTTTTCAAGAGAAACTAAAGGACTTTCCTGAGGAATTGCAACCAAGTAATCATGAAGTAGAAATCGATGCACCTTTCGATTTTCAAGTGTTCCAGCAAGGTTTGTGATTTGTCTTTTTAAGGTCTTTTTATTCATCAGCTAGTTGGCTCTATTCCAAGACACAAATCAAGTTGTGTATTTTATAAGGAGTAAGTTTCCGATTTGACCTACCATACTTTTTACGGCTGCAGAGGTCAAACGACGTGAACTGATTCATCTAAATTTTGAATTTTGTGTTGATCACAAGTCAGGTTATAGTTTGCAAATGATTTATTCTTTTTTAAAGGTTAATTGGGCAACACTGGCTGCTGATTAAGGCAAATAATGGTATTTTCGAATGAACACTTAGGAACTTTTTTTTCTTTCCCGGTAGTATTTATCAATGCACTTTTAATTTACAGTGAGAGCTGAACTTATGGAGCTTCTGAATGGGATTCGGGCTTCCAATAGTACTGAAGTGCCAGGCACTGAATCTGAATGGAAAAAAAGGCATTTTGTTGCGCATGCTGACCGGAAGCAAAGACAAGAGGAGCCAGTATTGAGGTCAATACTTAGGAAAATGGGAAAACACAGTTCATCATGTGCAGTTTGTGTCTCATGTGCGTCGTCAGCTGTTATCAGGTATGACATATTTATAGGAGATAAATTTGTTTTCAAAGTGTACATGTAACAGGCACTAAAAATAACTGAAGGAACACAGCTCTTTGATCAAAACAGAATTTGTTCTCTAGAATGTGATTCAGAGTCTGGAGCTGAAGATAGAAGCTGCAAGAACACCACGGTTTTCCCTTGTGCCATGGTCAACCCAGTTTGTTGACCAGGTTTTCCAGCCTTCTGCCCTATCTTCGGGAGTTTTTCAATTTAATTATATACACACTTTCATTCTTTTCAGATTCTTATAAAGTTCATTGGTTTAAATAACATGACATGATTTGAAAGATAGCAATTAACACGACAGTATTAAAGGGACTTTCTTCATATTAGCAGTTTGTGCAGTTACGATGCATGTCGAGTTCACTGCTATATCGATCAGTTTAAAAGTTTATCATTTTCATTTCAGATGCTTCAAAGAGTCGGGCTTCTCTACGAAAGCGCCTTGAAAAGGAGAGAAAGCAACTTCAGCATTGTGTTAGTCTGCTGTCATGTTTCTGTGGACGAAGTCACGCAAGAGGACTATTTGTTGCCTTGGCATAATCCTGCACGTTGGCATTCACTTCATATTCATTTACCCACAAACTTCACTTAGTAAATGTAACACAAAGTCCAGGACACAAATAACTCCAAGTGGTAATGTCCTGCAGTCATTTTCGATTGTTCAGAGAAATTGATCCAGCTGTTGTTTAGCAAGCAATTTGAGGTTTAAAGCCTGGGTCGGCATTTTGCTCTAGGCTTACTGGTACATTGGTCTTCAAGTGATGTAAAGTACATTCTACCTTGTACATTTAACACAATTTGGTTGCAATGTAGCATTGGTTGCAAGTAAAATGTTAAGTTGCGCCTCAATCTTATCGTCACATTTCTGACATATCCAGCATGTATTTTTACCAGCGTTTCGTATGTACATGTAGGAGGGATGGAGCAAGAAACTTTTAGCCTGTAGTCCTAATATTTGTTTCTTCAATTCAGGGAACAAGGGAGAAACATTTGCTTTGAAGAAGAAAATAGTTGATATGCATGAACACATGACCAGGTACATCGAGGAATTGCCTGTGCTCATTCAAGAGATGGTATCAACTGTTCTTTTCTTCAAGTAAGAATTCAACACCTTGGAAGACAGAATCAACACCGTGAACAATGAGGCCATCAAAAACCAATGTAGTGGCCATGCAATTATTTTTACCCAACATTTGTGGAGGTTGATGCATACATGTAGTTGTCTTGCTGTGGCACTACCTCTGAATTAACCTGGGCTGTGGATGCAGATCTGGATCTGATTGCAACTTCGTTCTTTCCCAACCCAGGTTCAGTTTACTAATACATGTACTACGCCCTGCTTTGAATTAATTCAAACCGAATGCCTTTCATTAATCTAACTGGACAGACATAAACTATTGGTTTGCAGATGTATGTGCATTACCTTTGTTGATGACTTCAGAATTTTAATGTCCAGCTCTCCTTCTATTTAAGAAAACCATGGATTGGTGATGTTGCTGCTGGAATAAAAGGAATTCTACACAGACCTTCTCCTAGAAGCAACAGATGTATTTGAATGTATAGACACTGACATAGAGATCGTGGTGGATTTTGAGGAAGGGGAGGTGCAACCTGGTGGTGAAGAATTAAATTCGGAGGAGGATGCGTCTAGCTCTGAGGAGGAGGATTGTGATGACATTGGCATTGAGTACGTGTAATTAACCCTTTGAAGCCGGATTTATTTCAAAAATCCCGATCTTTTTCGACTTGATTTGGTCTAAGTTTGCCTAAAAGGGTATAGTGTCCCCAAATGTCACTCGAAGCTAACAAAGTATGCCACGAGATGCTAACGTTTTCGGAACTCTGTGGCATCTCTTAAGGCCCTTGCAGAGGTTCTCAAGAAGCATGTTTGTGAATAAGGTGACTTTTTCTAGTGAAAGTTCGAACTTCCAATGCAGTTTATTGGGAAACTACGCCACAAATCAGGTGTTGTGACGACCCTAAAATGACGTCATATGGCAAAAAGTGTCAACTGAGGCAAAACTGTTTAGTGAGAGTTTTTTTTTTGCTCGTCTGGCGCTCAGGAATCTGCCAACTGTTCGACGATGCAGCGATGTTCCGGCCCTCGGGACGAACTTAACCATGAGGGGGGTACTTGCTGCTGGTTAATTTTTTTATCTGACCGCAGGGGGCTAGGCTGATGTCCTGCAACTCCCAAAACGACTTAGAATTATTGCCGGACCACTAGGGACCTTGGAAAATGCCTTTTGTGTAATCTGATATATTGTGAATCCACCAATTATGTATAAGCAGATTTGTATTACTGGCTGAATGTGAATTTCAGCAGCAATAAAATGATTCTTGCAACAAAATACATGCACTTGTTTTCATTGTTGCTCACCTTGGGTGAACACAGCTGATACTATCAGGCTGCCTACATGTATAAAGAAACATCAATTTTTGCCGGAAATGAGCAGACAGGTGTCAAAGATGTGTATGGTCAAGTAGCATCTGCCTCATCTTGACTGAGAAAGGTTGTGTATTCAAGTTGCCCTTGTCCTTGTGCCATCCCCTGAAGGCCACGCTTTGAAGTGACTGACCATTGTATTGTCCTGCATGTACATGTATACATGTAGCGGGCTGTTGGATTACTGAGAAAAATCAAACTACTCTGAATGACATCTTCAAAGACCGTACTTCAGTATGCGGTAGGTGTATTCTGGTTGGATGTGACATTGTCTCATTAAGTAAACCATCATTCTGAATTACATACCATATGCAGCTGCAGTATTTTGGTTAGAAGTGACATTATATCGTACATGTAGGTAAACCCAACTCTTCTGAATGACATCATCAGAGTCATTATTTCCATACGATCAGGCGTATTCAGGTTGGATGTGACATTGTGTCGAAAGTATTAAACCGACCATTCTGGATAATGTCTTCAGAGACGGTATTTCCATACGATCAGGCGTATTCAGGTTGGATGTGACATTGTGTCGAAAGTAAACCGACCATTCTGGATGACGTCTTCAGAGACGGTATTTCCATACGGTCCGGCGTATTCAGGTGGGATGTGACATTTGTTAAAGCATTTTCAATGACATCTTGTGTATATTCTGGGTGGGTGTGACAAATCCTAAAGTAACCCAAACATTCTGAATGACGTCTTCAAAGGCAGTATTTTCCGTATGTGGCAGGTGTATTCTTGTTGGACGTGACGTTGTCTAAAGTAAAGTGTTACCTTGCTGTTAGGACACTCCAATATCGTCTGCAATTGAAAGGCGTCCTGGTTGTTGAATTCCACCCAAACCAATTCAGCACCGATGTCCTTATTAGAGAGGTATCCACCGAAGGAGGCTCCAAGTCCTATGTACATGTAAAGTACACTGTAATTTGCAATCCTAGCACATGTAGCCAGACTTCTCTATTTATGCCAATTCAAGAGGAACTCAGTATCAAGTGCCGGTCTGGATATTGTTTCAAGGTATGAATTCAGGGACCATCTCACAGGTACATGTTTTTTGAAGCAAAAATGACTCAAGTCACTTAGTCTTGGGTGTGACCACACTCAAAAAGACTAAATGACTTACCCGTAGTCTTTTAGGCTTCAAAATACTTTTGAGATGGTCCCTTATAATACATGTAGTCAAGTCGCTGTGAGGTAGCAAAGATAAAGGCAAGACTATTTGTATCTAATAATATGAAAAACGCCACGTTTATTGAATAATACATGTATACAACAGCCACAGATTGTCTGAAAAAACAATAATTCCACAGTACATGTACATGTAACTTACATTTACTTTTAATGAGACCTTTGAAAGATATGATAAGTTTACATTGTTACTATATTTGTGCCTATTCAATATTATCCATTATGTAATCTTTCATCAAAAGTGATCATGTGAGTTTATGTCAGAATAAATAATGCGTGGAGGTGAAGAAGGAATACCGAAATACGTGAATTCCACTGAACAAAAAAACACAGGCGGGAGGATTTGCACAAATTCACATCAACTTTTTGAACAATCGAAAGACATGAGGTGCATCACTTCTTGTGCGTTCCGGAACCTAAAATAGAGGAAATTAAAAGAACCACTATTATGCAGATATTAGTATCACACGACATCATATCATTTTCTTCAAGGGTACACTACCAAAATATATGAAATCAAGGCGAAGAAAACAAGGAAATCTCAATTACACTGCATTCATGCAGTTGCTGCAACCTCATACTGGTTTGAGATGCCTTTGAACCAAAGACTTCCACTGCTTTGAAGTGTTCCCAACAATTTTCTCACCAGCGAAGTGTTTTTATTGAATAGAAACCATTCTGTACTTGCAATACAAAAGCCTTTTGAATGGACAGGTGAGTTTTATGACATCTTTTAATGTTTCAGCTGAAGGAATTTCAATAAATTGATTGTCAATCCTTCCTTTTGACTCCACAATTCTGATAAACGATAATTATGTGATAAGCTACAGTTGTTCGAATTGGGCACTACCTCTAAGAAACTGCTGCATCAGCCTGACTTACAACCACTACAACATCAACTGCATAGAGCACACAGCCATAATCCTTTCAATCATGATTTACCTAATTTTTCTTTGTAAGAAGAGATGAGAGGAGAAGTTACGTCTTCCGCTTTCACCCATGAGTTGTGGGACGCATCATATCCTTGCCACTTTATGTAATACGTGTTGTTTTTGGGGTCGTAGTTGTCTATTCTCTCAGCTGCGCAATAGTCTCCTGCAAAATAAGTCAATTACATTTCATTCTGATGGCCATGCGACCAAATTTTCCCCCCCCCCCCCCCCCGATTGGATATGAGGATACAGGGGTCAGTTCCTCATTAAACCTTTCAACAACTGAACATTTGGCTAAATATTTCTTTGTTATCTCATTGCATCATGCACTCCGAGGAGTCCATTATTTCAATGAAAATATCAAATAACTGTTTGTTTTTGCTCCGCAAATTAAATTTCTAAATCAGCTGATGGTTGCAAATTTCTATCAAAAATCCTATCCTCCTGATGATGTGATGCAATGATGCCATGAAGACAAGTGCTACATTTTCTATATATCTTATGACCACTGTTATTTCCAACACGGCAACTTGAATCTAATAAAAATTTCTTACCCTTCGCCTTGCTTGCTTTTCCCTTGCTGGCTTTTCTTTTCTGAAAAAAGTGGTACGTGTTTCCATTGATAGTGCTTCTTACATGTACATGTACAATAAGAAGACCGCACGAGTGTCTGATCCGAGTATCCAGATTACACGAGATGATTTTCTACGGCTTGAAAAGCTCTCGACCTGCGTAGAAAATCATCGAGTGCAATCTGGATACTCGGTTCAGACACTCGTGCAGTTTTCTATTTATCATATACGTCTGCCAGATCACTGCACTTAGGGTATATGATAAAAGTGCATAACGACAGACAAAGTCAAAGCCAACAATGCTGGACAAGATGAAATCGTAAGGATATAAGCTCACCCATGTGAGCCAAGAATAGAAAATGCCCACAACATTACCATGACAAAAAAGGGAACTTTTGACTTTTACACTAGAATTAGAAATTACAATTAGAAAATTAGACAACCAAACCATTGGGTACATGCGTACTGGTTATCAAATTGGATATTGGTGGTACAATAATAACACACACTCAGGTTTGATAAGAAAGAATTTGAAAATACACTATTATTTCTGGAGGCCAAGGCAACAATTAGAGAGTACAGTCGTGCTCGAAAGTTTACATACAATTCAAAGGATGATATAACCTTGTCTCTTTCTCTGCAACTACAGAACGCGGGAATAGTATATAGTTTACAGGAAGTCTATCATCACATCTCGTCATCAACTAAAAAACATAGTTCTGTTTCATTAATTTCATTGTTTTTATGAGCTCTATTTGAGAACAATGCATATTTCAGAGTGTCATAAGTTTACATACACCTACCTTATCTACTAGTTGTTTGGCCTTGAGGCGGGCAAATATATTATGCAATGGCTTTTATCTTGTCTCTACTACCTGTTGACCATCATGATTATGTCATAGCTCAGGTGGCGCCACTGTAGCAGTATAAAAGGGACTGGGTTTCTGCTCAGGTCATTTGCCAGCTTAGAGCCATGGGGAAGTCAAAGGAGTACTCTCAAGATCTGATAGAGTAGCCTGTCCACTAGAACCAGTCTGGTACTTCACTAAGAGCCATTTTCAAGCAGCTTGATATGCCACGGGCGTCAGTTCAGACAAAAAGGCGGAAGTACAGGGACCTAGGGACAACAGCAACCTTACCAAGGTCAGGAAGAAAGCGCAAGCTGACAGCCAAAGATGAGCCCACATTGGTTAGAAAGATGCACATTAACCCCGAGACGACCAAGAAACACCTCTGCCAGGAATTAGAAGCTACAGAGACAAATGTGTCACTGTCCACTGTCCAGAAGGTCTTGCATCGTAGTGGACTACGAGGCTGCAGGGCAAGAAAGAAGCCTTAACTTCAAAAACGCCACCGGGAAGCAAGGCTGAAGTTTGCGAGAGAACATGTGGGCAAATACAGAGCCTTCTGGAGGAGTGTTCTTTGGTCTGATGAGACTAAAAGCGAAGTCTTCGGCCACAACTACCAGCAGTACGGTTGGCAAAACGGGGGGGGGGGGGGGGTAATCCAAAGAACACCGTACCGACTGTGAAGCACGGAGGTGGCAGCATTATGCTATGGGGATGTTTTGCTGCGGAACCTTGACAAACATGCCACAGGTTTTCCCATAAAGTCATGATGACAGATTGGACATGACAAGTTAAGTCTAAACAATCTCAAGGTCAGAAAAGAATTCGGTGATGGAAACTTGGTCACACACATACCTTAGCTTTGACTGACTTCCTATTGTTCACAGGTTGAGAAGTTGCCTCAGGCCTACTTGCTGGTGCAGCCTGTAAAAGAGAAGGCAAACACATCTGGGTCAGACGGTCTAGCAAAGAGGTCACATGCCACAATCTGAAGATTATTGTCAGTCACTTTTAGTGGCAGTGTATCTGCTTCTCAATCTTTTGGGTATTATTTGTACCTCTGCATACAACCATTGGCAATGAAATCGGAAAAAAAAATTCAAAGATGGCTGCTATGCAGCCAGAATTTTCGCAAAGATGAAGAAGTTAAAATTTAGAATGGCAATTCCCAATGATGCTAACATTGCACGATAATATATCGCCAGGTCTGCTTTGTATCCCCATTTTACTATTTCTGTCATGCCGACATGGCGCTAATTTTAATTACCCTTTAAAAAGTGGCAGTACTGTACTGTCATCATAATCATTGTGGGTCCACTTTTAATAACCATTCCTGGTCCTCAGTTGTTCAGTTACAATAACAGCGTGCGTGAGGAAGTCACTCATAATTCATTAACTAAATCAATGTACCGGTAGGCCTGGCCTGGTGGGCTGCTAAGCTTCTGTAAATGCAGTGCTAGATACCATGGCTATCTACATTTGTACCACTAGCATATACCCATGGAGCGGGCAAAGTTGAAATGTAATATACATTAGTTAAATGGGCACGATGATTGAGCTACATTAAATTTCTAACGTTACTGAAGTTTTATTAAAGGTTAAACACGAAATTAACTGCATTTAGGGACTTATTGCTGCTATCTACATGCAACCCCCAATAGATTGATTGGAGTACGCTATTTTGCACAATGCGTTGAGACCAGTGACAGCAGGTCCTGTTCCAAATAAGGCCCTCACATATTAGGCTTATCACCTACCCACTCCCGTACCCAATGCCACGGTCGGACCAAAGCCAGGCGCATGGAGAGATGCAGAACGCATTTCAAACTGACAACATCAGTCAGTAAAGAATTAAACAAAGAGCAAGCGCTGGCCACTGTACATATTTTGTCCATCCTGGCATAACTGTTTATTGATACCCTGAATACATGTTCCGGTAGGCCACTCTGCAGAATTTGCCTTATCACTCAGGTCAGTGTTTCTCGAATAGAACTAAAATGGAACAGGCTAATCATTAATCTCCCTGCTAATACCCTGCGCCATGGACCAGGTTGTATAGCACTACATACGTGCTGGAAGCTAATACTGATGTGGCAGGGAGAATATGCGTGAAGTTTGTGCATGCTTTTGAGATTGAGCGGAGCTCTCCAGTCGACGTGCTCTCTGAAAAGTTGTTATTTATTCTAAAACCACGAAGATATTCGACGTATGACACCCTCAGTGACACTCTTACTTATGATCCACACCTACGAAACCAAAAATTGCAAGAATTCGACGCATTTTCGAGGCCCAATTTTGAAACAAAAATCGCCTCCTATTTAGCGGCCACAACGCGCATTATAGTATAGACTAGCATATACCCATGGAGCGGGCAAAGTTGAAATGTAATATACATTAGTTAAATGGGCACGATGATTGAGCTACATTAAATTTCTAACGTTACTGAAGTTTTATTAAAGGTTAAACACGAAATGAACTGCATTTAGGGACTTATTGCTGCTATCTACATGCAACCCCCAATAGATTGATTGGAGTACGCAGGTCCTGTTCCAAATAAGGCCCTCACATGTCAGGCATATCACCTACCCACTCCCGTACCCAATGCCACTGTCGGACCAAAGCCAGGCGCATGGAGAGATGCAGAACGCAATTCAAACTGACAACATCAGTCAGTAAAGAATAAAACAAAGAGCAAGCGCTGGCCACTGTACATATTTTGTCCATCCTGGCATAACTGTTTATTGATACCCTGACTGCATGTTCCGGTAGGCCACTCCGCAGAATTTGCCTCATCACTCAGGTCAGTGTTTCTCGAATAGAACTAAAATAGAACAGGCTAATCATTAATCTCCCTGCTAATACCCTGCACCATGGACCAGGTTGTATAGCACTACATACGTGCTGGAAGCTAATACTGATGTGGCAGGGAGAATATGCGTGAAGTTTGTGCATGCTTTTGAGAATGAGCGGAGCTCTCCAGTCGACGTGCTCTCTGAAAAGTTGTTATTTATTCTAAAACCGCGAAGATATTCGACGTATGACACCCTCAGTGACACTCTTACTTATGATCCACACCTACGAAGCCAAAGGTTGCAAGAATTCGACGCATTTCCGAGGCCCAATTTTGAAATAAAAATCGCCTCCTATTTAGCGGCCACAACGCGCATTATAGTATAGATACCATCATCTTCTCACGATGTGGCAGTACAACAGACAGTTTCGAGGAAGACCCTGACCAAACTCCTCGCATGCGTGGAGAGTGTCCAGAACAATACGAGAAGGAAACGGGAAAGAGTCACAGTTGCATCCTTTTTTTTCACAATCCAAATGCCAATTTTGTTTGCACATGTACCAAGTTTGAAGGGAACCTTTTCAGAGTAAGCCTATGACTGTAATGTATTTGCTGTAGTAAAAGTCCAGATTTCCAAGATTACGTAACAGCTTGGACAAAACAATAGCCTCGCTATACAATACTCGCATTTCATGATTTTGGCATCGACATTATTCAATTGTGATTGTCGTCACACTGTGGGCTTATAATAAACCGTGAGATGCACTTAATGATTACCTACCCATATCGCGATATCACAAGTTTGCATCTCACAGTTTATGTGATTTATAATAGCCCACACTGTCACTGCGTCTGCATGGCCATGGCCATGATGGCCCGTGAGTGTGAGTGTCAGTGAGTGTGCTCACCTAACATAACATTAACAATAATACCAATACTAGTAATAGGCCTACCCATCTCCTATAGGTGAAAGAAGCAAACAAATCAAGATTCCGCTTATCTTAAATGTCAAGGGTCCATAAATAACTTTATACCTCTGTCAGTCTGCACAGCAGCTGCCTTCTGTTCATGCATTTCATTTCAGTTACATTCGATGCACCATGTGCAAAGGCCTATGTTATTGACATTGTATGCAGGCTGTACCGAAAGGGGCTGGCTGGTTTGGTTGGCCAAACGCCGCCAATGTCGATTATGTAAAGAAAACTTCACAATAATATTTATACCTGCTAAATCTTCATTAACCATGCTATTACCTGTATCATTATTGTTACTGGTAGAATCCATTTCGTGCCGATGGTAAGCGATATATTACGACAAATGAATTGAGGTCCGACTCTTAAGAAATTCTGCTAACCGGGCATTTCGCAATATTGAGACCAGAGGCGCTGATTTCGTCACTTTCGCAATGCAGTTGGCGTCGTGATTATGTTCGGTTGACTCATCACCCAGCGAAATAGGAAAAAGTAGGCCTATCATCCTGAGCTTGGGGGCATTTCCAATCAAACGTGAGGCGGAGAGAGTAAAAAAATCAATGTGCAGCCAAAGGCGTGGTGGTGGTTGGGGTCCGTGGGCGGGCACGTTTATGGGTGGGGATCAGGGGAGGGTACTCTTCCACTATTTTCCTTGTGCTTGCAAGCTGACTCGGGCTGATATCTTCAGAGGACTACAATAACGATTACACTGGACCGGTGTAGAAGTTTAAAATGTCCTAGGATAGAATGTCCGGGAAACAAAGGATTCTATTATGCGCTTCAATCTCTGAGCTATTGCATTGTCAGTCATGGTCTCGATAGACCAGATAATAGGACCATAAAAATATTATTATAGCAGAATACAATAGGGCCGGACACTTTTTCCAGGGGATATTTTCTACTTTTACACCGGCAGTTCGTACTGGTCGGGGCGCACGGTCGGAGCGCATAACGGGGACGTCAAAGGCAGATGTTCGGTAATTCAAAGCATTGCCTGCACTAAAAAGGGTAGGGCCTAAATGCGGGGTCTATGGTGGAATCGGAGGGGGGGGGGGGCGGGCGGGCGGGCGCCCGGGGAGCGGGGACGAGCGGGCAGTGACCATATATTAAACAAACGATCAACAACCTAACCTCCTTCACTATAACGGACTCCTGATTGGCTCTTCATTAATCGTAGAATGCCCACGATATAAAGGCCAGATGTCAATCGTACATATACCACGTTTGTTTGTACGTTGCATCTGCTCACTTGGAAATACTTCTCCAATGGTTTTATTAATTTCTTTGATGGCCAAACCTCTCGAAGCGATTTGCTAACCAACTGGCGTAAACCGCCTACCGTATTTTATTGTCTCCTTGCTCTGTCCTTTACCCATATCTTTAATAGTCCGTACGGGTGATAATAGAACGCTATTAGTTAGCATTACTAGTCTGCGCTCTGTTCCATATTTACTTTGTTTCGACGGTATCCCAATATGCCAATAATGACGGAAACAAAGGTCACCGTATTGATCTTTGTGACAGTTTTTGAAGGAGCCAGAGGAGAGCATATGTCTCTAATAAATGTAAAGTAAGTTTTTGTTTTTATGTAAAAGTAAATTCGCTGATGCCTTTCGATATCTCGAAATGTAAAAAAAACGCGGGATCGAAAACATTTCCAACCGCGTTCTAGGCTTGGGAAAGACGTGATATAGTGCAAGGAATCCATTCTTTATCCTTTTATAGAATAAGATATGGCCTTGTCGACTGACGCAATAATATCCATGGGCAACTAGTTCAAATGTGTGCCAACTTTTCAGTTTATAAGGCGCCTCTTGCCCGCGTATCCAAGTTATATTAGATACGGTGAGAGTCTGACGACGCCAGGTCCGTTTGAGAACACAACCTATTACTAGTCGCTTTCTAGGCTTAGGAAAGACACGATATAATGCAAGTAATCCTTCATCTGGCCTATTATAGAGTAAGATATGACCTTGTCGGCTGAGGCAATAATATCCCTGGTCAGGCTGTCTTACTGTTTGCCAACTATTCAGTTTATAAGGCGCCTCCTGCCCGCCTATCAGAGTTATATTAGATACGGTGAGAGTCTGATAACGATGACGCAAGTTCTTTCTGAGAATACACCCTATTATAATGGCTTTTTTCAGGAATTGCGGCTGGGTAAACCTGGATCACAAAGCTGAACATGGGTGCTGACGAGGTAGGATTATTGTGTCAAAATGACGACTTGATATCTTAAACAACTTAAGTGCAACCGGTTTGTATCCATTTCCCCGGCGCACGTATTTGATCAGCCGTAATTTCCCGTTGTAAATATTACTGAACATTTCCCTAAAAGGAGAGGAAACAGACACATTGTCAACAAGTACGTAAACATTCCTTTGTTCAGGTTGGTAGACAAGTATACTTCTTAATCCCTAATAGTATGAATTACTACCACAATTTGTGTCAGGTTTGACTTTGAGACGGATTATTGCTATACATGATCGAGTCTTAGCATGTGATAAAACATTACCTCTAGTTGATACATAAGCCATCCTCTAGTAATCTTCACATCCTCCCTCTCCAAACATGTTGCCATCTCACTATGCAGTCGGCAAACATGGCCGCCATCATGCTCTCGAGTATTGATAGTTTTGCAACTTAGCACCAAGAAGCAAACAAATGCGCAATGACACCTCGACCGCATGTTTTTATCAGCAAAACTTGGCTGAATTATTTATCGATCATGTGTAACCTTCTTGTAAAACCTGCTTTGGGTTTGGACCATTGTCAGTTATTGCCGAAAATGTACGAGACCACTATATCAAACACAAGGCATGATCATGACCACTGGGCAGTATTAATCAACGTTGCATTAATTCATCCAACAACTTGACCTAATTCAATCAAAGATCTGATTGGCTTATTCAAACAACAACATTTCAACATGAGAGAGCATCAGAACTATTTCTGTGAAGCCGAAATAGTGCCGATATTTTACAAATACATGTAATTCAATTTTATAACAAGCATTATTGCCGGCTGTTACTGTAGAAGAATTATAATGAAACACACCGTGGCAACACCTTGGATACTTTCATTAGAATTTGTTAATTCGGGTTTTCCGTGAAGCAGGAAACCGCTTGACAACAAGTGGTCCGTTTCAGCCAATCGACTGCTCGGAGTCGAAAGTGCACCCTGCTTTATGAAATTTGGTACTATATATTATATGTACTTCCTGTAATCACCTATGCGCCGTCGACGTAACCGCAATAGCTCACCTACCGATCCCGATGGCCTAGTGGACCAGGCGACCGCCTCATAAATTGAAGGTCGAGCAGTCACCGGTGACTATAGTTCACCGTGCTTTATGAATAGTGTTACTCAACTTCCTGAGGTGTCACTTTCTTGACGGGCGAATGTGTTGAAAGGCGCTGCTGCTCAAAGGCGTTGCCGCAAGTGCTCAAATACCGAAGGTCGAGCTGACGCTGGAGTCGAAGGAACACCGTGCTTTATGGAATACGGCACTCTACTATCAAAACACTCTCCCCAGTTCAGGCAATGAGGCTACGCATCGCTTTATTGATCAGCAGAAACAAAATGTTTTTTTCACGATATTGTATCCGATATTTCACTTCACAATTTCGCATCGATCGAGATTGGATTGAAACTGAATGCCGTATATTTGGGAGAAAATGCTCTCTAGAAAATTAGTTTTTGAAGATATCCGGTCCCCCCCGCCCCCGACCCCAAAAAACGTACGGAGCGTTAACCCGAAATGTCATGAAAGATGGAATTCGTTAAATTTTGCATCCAAATATTATCGATGGGTTCTTGTAGTTTCAAAGATTTCAGTATTTCTTCTCTCTTGTAGTGAGGGAACAAGAAATACATACATGTAGTCCTAGTGAAATGTTGTCATTGCGACGAGTTGTAAATTCTTATACATTTACAAACTTTTAAAAAATTACTTAAAAAAAGCTTAATACACATTTTAAAATAATATTTTGCCATATGATACAAAAACCTTCATAAATCATCAGAAAGGTTTTTAAGACAAGAAATATAAATCCTCAAATGAACAACGTTTCCATGGAAACCGATCGGCTCCACCTTTTCGACCAACTATGATTTGCAAAATGCATGGCCGTACAAATTTCATGTCAACAAGTTCACTCAAACCGTTGTAAAATGATGACTTTATCCAATGGCCTCTTACGGTAAAGAAACTCCTAATTATATTAGAACCTCTTGGTAATATCCATGGAAATTAGCTGAGTTAATAGACTCTTGCCCTGCACATCAATCGTGCCGGCTGAATCATATAAATAGGTACTATTAACATTGTGGCGGTGTAGTTCCCATTGTTTGCCCTCTCACTTCACACTATGTCAGTAAGTTTTATAAGTGCGGGAGGGCGTGCGGTAAGGAAAATGGCCAAACTGACGTCATCACCCCGGCTATTCAGATCTCAAAACAAACGGGCAAGTCCCATTCTGACGAGAGCTGCTGATGCCAGATTTTATATGCACCCAGTGAAGGGTTTTCAATAAAGCACCAGAAAATCTCTACAAATGCCAAGAAAGCACCTGACCACGAACGATTAATGCCTCCCTTCGGACCTCCGAACATTAACCAAGAGATTGACATTGAAGAGATTGAATTCTCAGTTCTGGTTTATGTTGTTGTTTGCCCACGCAATTGATATAGCCTATAGGTCTTCGATGGTTTTGTGTGATCTGCTAACTCGGAAATTCTACTCGAATGGTTTTACTTATTTCTGTGATGGCCAAACCTCTAGAAGCGATTTGCTAACCAACTGGGGTAAACCGTCTAGCGTATTTTATTGTCTCCTTGCTCTGTCCTTTACCCATATCTTTAATAGTTCGTACGGGTGATAATAGAACGCTATTAGGTAGCAGTAATATTCTGCGTTCTCTTCCATATTAACTTTGTTTCCGCGGCATCCCAATATGCCATTTTCTGACCAAAACAATGGTCACCTTATTACACTTTGGTATAGTTTTCAAAGGAGCTAGAGGAGAGCACGTGCCTCTGATGAATATTACACTGGAAAGTAAGTTTTTGTTTCCTTGTAAAAGTAAAGTCGTTGATGCCTTTCGATAGATCGAAATGTGAAAAAAATGCGCGATCGAAAACACTTCCAATCGCGTTCTAGGCTTAGGGAAGACACGATATAATGCAAGAAATCCTTTATCTGGCCTTTTATAGAATAAGATATGACCTTGTCAGCTGACGCAACAATATCCCAGGGTAGGCTGTCTTAATACTATCCAGCTATTCAGTTTAAAAGGCGCCTCCTGCCCACCTATCCAAGTTATATTAGATACGGTGAGAGTCTGACGACGCCAGGTCCGTTTAAAGAGAAGACAACCTATTATAATGGTTTTTTTCAAGAGAAGCGGCTGGGTTATCCTGGATCCCCTAGCTGAACATGGGTGATGACGAGGTAGGATTATTGTATCACAACAACCAGATAATATTTCAAGCAACCAAAGGACGACCGGTTTATATCCACTTCCCCGACGCAAGTGGTGGAGCAGCCATAATTTCCCGTTGTGAATTTCATTGAACATATTTGTAAAACGAGAGGAAACAGACACATTATGAACGAGCGCATAAACATTCCTTTGTTCAGGTTGGTAGACAAGTATATTTCCTAAGGCATGAACATGTCCTCTATCATCTCGATGAACAAATAGTATCGAATTAGAATTTTCGTCAAACATAAACAGCCTGCCTTCATATTTACTCAAAATGACTGATACCAGGGGTTTGAAAACGACTGGTTCAGAAACTCTGTACGTTTTGGTTCTTTTTTCCTGAAAGAGCAGTTGTTAAAGTGTAAGTAGATGAGAGCTGCACTGCTTTTCATTCTTGTTCCCACGGTACAGTGAGCCTTTAACCAGGGACTGAGAAACTTCTGGATGGAATGCCTTATGGTATGATTTACTGCCACAATTTGTGTCAGGTTTGACTTTGAGACGGATTTTAGCTTAACCACGATCGAGTCTTGGCATGTGATAAAACCTTACCTCTTGTTGATACATAAGCCATCCTGTAGTAATCTTTACATTCTCCCTCTCCAAACATGTTGCCTTCTCACTGTGCAGTCGGCAAACATGGCCGCCATCATGCGCTCGGGTATTAATAGTTTTGCAACTTAGCACCAAAACGCAAACAAATGCGCAATGACACCTCGACCGCATGTTTTTATCAGCAAAACTTGGCTGAATTATTTCTCGATCATGTGTAACCTTTTTGTAAAACCTGCTTTGGGTTGGGACCATTGTCAGTTATTGCCGAAAATGTACGAGACCACTATATCAAAGACAAGGCATGATCATGACCACTGGGCAGTATTAATCAACGTTGCGTTAATTTATCCAACATCTTGACCTAATTCAGTCATAGATCTGATTGGCTTATTCAAACAACAACATTTCAACATGAGAAAGCATCAGAACTATTGGTGTGCAGCCGAAATAGTGCCGATATTTTACAAATACATGTAATTCAATTTTATAACAAGCATTATTGCCGGCTATTACTGTGGAAGAATTATAAAACACACCGTGGCAACACCTTGGATACTTTTATTGAATTTGAATCTTACGCCCCCAAATCGAGTTTATGACGAGTTCATTGCCGTCAAGTACTCGTCTCTGTTTTGAGTGAATGGAGGAGACTGGTGAAAGAATCTAAGAATAATCTAGAACAGAAGAAAACTGAAATCACAATGTTTGATGAATATTTATAGACTTGCCATTATGACTATAACCGAGCTCTGCTCTGTATCTTATTTTATAATAATTATCATAATTCAATGATAATGATAATAATAGGTCAAGTCCAGTCAAGTCAAGTCAAGTGAGTTCATCAACAGGCCAAAAGTCCAAGTATAGCGTGGACTTTCGTATATTCACAAGGCCATATAAGTATGTAGGAACATAGGCCTAACCATATGATATTGTGTCATTTGTTATTAGTAGGGATTGACCACATGTTGTGACCGTCGCTAGATGATTTAATATTGCCAACGTGTACTTAAAAGGGAGTTCCGGAATAGCTGTCTAAGTGGAAGGTACGGATGCCCGACTCGACACTGGATGGTCCAACTCATTATCAATCCAACTCAGTTCAGTGTGATCAATAAACGAGAGGCCGTACACAACTCCTGCTGCATTGTTTGTTCGTCCCAGATTTTCCATCGGTCTGGGAAAGTACAAGAACTCATCTCAGTTGGAAGTCAGGCCACTTCAACATGACCAACAGCCCCAATTCCTCAATCTATCATGTGCCACCTCCAATTCCCCGTGGCGCAGTTGGCATCTTTAGATTTCAGTTGCCACTATCAAGACCAACTCATACCAGTTCGCCCACACCAGTCTCCCTGGAGTCATGAATTCACAGCTCGTGAATTCTCAGTTTTAGTTTATGTTGTTGTTTGCCCACGCAATTGATATAGCCTATAGGTCTTCGATGATTTTGTGTGATCTGCTTACTCGGAAATCCTACTCGAATGGTTTTATTAATTTCTTTAAAGGCCAAACCTCTCGAAGCGTTTTGTTAACCAACTGGCGTAAACCGCCTAGCGTATCTTATTGTCTCCTTGCTCTGTCCTTTACCCATATCTTTAATAGTCCGTACGGGTGATAATAGAACGCTATTCGGTAGCATTACTAGTGTGCGTTCTGTTCGATATTTACTTTGTTTCGACGGTATCCCAATATGCCAATAATGACCAAAACAAAGGTCACCGTATTGATCTTTGTGACAGTTTTCAAAGGAGCCAGAGGAGAGTATATGTCTCTGATAAATATTACACTGGAGAAGAAGTTTTTGTTTCCGTGTAAAAGTAAAGTCGTTGATGCCTTTCGATATTTCGAAATGTGAAAAAAACGCGGGATCGAAAACTCTTCCAACCGCGTTCTAGGCTTAGGAAAGACACGATATAGTGCAAGGAATCCATTCTTTATCCTTTTATAGAATAAGATATGACCTTGTCGACTGACGCAATAATGTCCCTCGGCAATGCATTCAAATGTTTGCCAACTTTTCAGTTTAAAAGGTAACTCCTGCCCGCGTATCCAAGTTATATTAGATACGGTGAGAGTCTGATTACGATGACGCAAGTTCTGTTTGAGAACACAACCTATCATAATAGCTTTTTTCAAGAACTGCGGCTGGGTAACCCCGGATCACAAAGCAGAGCATGGGTGATGACGAGCTAGGATTATTGTGTCAAAATGACGAGTTTTATCTCAATCAACTTAAAGTCAACCGGTTTATATCCTCTTCTCCGGCGCACGCGGTGGAGCAGCCATAATTTCTCGTTGTGAATATCACTGAACATTTTACTAAAACGAGAGGAAACAGACACATTATGAACGAGTGCGTAAACATTCCTTTGTTCAGGTTGGTAGACAAGTATATTTCTTAAGGCATGAACAAGTCCTCTATCATCTCGATGAACAAATAGTATCGAATTAGAATTGTCGTCAAACATAAACAGCCTGGCTTCATATTTACTCAAAATGACTGATACGGGGGGTTTGAAAACGACTTGTTCAGAAACTCTGTACGTTTGGGTGCTTTTTTCCTGAAAGAGCAGTTGTTAAAGTGTAAGTAGATGAGAGCTGCACTGCTTTTCAATCTTGTTCCCAAAGTACAGTGAGCCTTTAACTAGGAACCAAGAAACTTCTGGATGGAATGCCTTTGGTATGATTTACTCCCATAATTTGTATCATATTTGACTTTGAGACGGATTTTAGCTTAACCACGATCGGGTTTTGGCATGTGATAAAACCTCACCTCTAGTTGATACATAAGCCATCCTGTAGTAATCGTAACATCCTCCCTCTCCAAACATGTTGCCATCTCACTGTGCAGTCGGCAAACATGGCCGCCATTATGCCCTCGGGAATTAATAGTTTTGCAACTTAGCACCAAAACGCAAACAAATGCGCACTGACACCTCGACCGCATGTTTTTATCAGCAAAACTTGGTTGAATTATTTCTCGATCATGTTTAACCTTCTTGTAAAACCTGCTTTGGGTTGGGACCATTGTCAGTTATTGCCGAAAATATACGAGACCACAAGGCACAAGGCATGATCATGACCACTGGGCAGTATTAATCAACGTTGCATTAATTCATCCAACATCTTGACCTATTCAATCAAAGATCTAATTGGCTTTTTCAAACAACACATTTCAACATGAGAGAGCATCAGAACTATTTCTGTGCAGCCGAAATGGTGCGGATATTTTACAAATACATGTAATTCAATTTGATAACAATTATTATTGCCGGCTATTACTGTAGAAGAATTATAATAAAACACACCGTGGCAACACCTTGGATACTTTTATTGAATTTCCCATCTGCAGGCAACAAGTTGGCGACCATCGTTCTGCTTGACAATTCATCCGGGTATTTCCGAGTATGATTAGGATAAGCGAACATTGCCAAAAGGAAGAGGACTAAACTGAATGGGAGACTGTCGTACGAACGCAAAAACTGAATCCAAATATGCTCGCTGCAGTGACGGCAAACACTCCACAAGTTGAACCTCTGCCCGAGATGCCACTTCAAAGTTTATATTTCATTCCTGTATACTTCATTTTTGCCATCTATACGATCCTATTATCACTTGAATAACCCTGAAACAGCGTGGTAATTCAAATTACTATACCGGCTACTGGCCGTCGGATATTGACAATAGACCCGACGAAAATCTTTGTTGGTTGGTGAAATTAAGGGGCGAATGGTTTGAAAGGCGCTGCTTCACAGTTTTTTTTGAAAATATTGCTAACGAATCTTAAAATTTCCTGCGTCATTTTATAATGTGAAGAACGAAATCAAATTGCAGAGGTTGAGAGTTTTTCTGACAATTTTTTTCCATTTTTGGCCCACCCGGTATCATAACGAACATGTTGTAGTTTTTTCTCTAAACTTGTGAGTGCCAGGAAGGCAGTGGGAATCAAATTCTGCATTAACAGGTCGGTAAGAAACGGCATTCGCATGGTATTGGGTGCCTACATACCGTCGACGTAACCGCTCACATACCGATCCCGATGGCCAAGTGACCCAGGCGTCCGCCTCAGAAATGGAAGATCGAGCAGTCGTGGAAGTCGAAGGTACATCGTGCGTTATGAAATTTGGCAATGTATACATATGTACTTCTGATAATCACCTATGCGCCGTCGACGTAACCGCAATAGCTCACCTACCGATCCCGACGGCCCAGTGGACCAGGCGACCGCTTCATAAATTGAAGGTCGAGCAGTCGCTGGAGTCGAAGGTACACCGTGCTTTATGGAATGCGGCACTCTACTATCAAAACACTCTCACTGGTTCAGGCAATGAGGCTACGCATCGCTTTATTGATCAACAGAAACACAATATTTTTTTCACGATGTTGTATCCGATATCTCACCTGCATCGATTGAGTGCGGATTGAAACTGAATGCTGTATTTTTGGGAGAAAATGACTTCTAGAAAAAAAGATATCGGGTGTACCCCTTCGCCAAAAAAAGTACGGAGCATTAACCCGAAATTCATGAAAGATGGAATTTTTTAATTTTGCATCAAAATATTATCGATGGGTGCTTGTAGTTTCAAAGATTTCGGTATTTCTTCTCTCTTGTAGTGAGGGAAACAAGAAATACATACATGTAGTCCAAGTGTAATGTTGACATTGCGAGGAGTTCTGAATGCTTATACATTTACAAACTTTCAAAAAATGACTTCTTAAAACAAGTTTAATACACATTTTAAAATAATAATTTGCCATATGATGCAAAACCTTCATAAATCGTCCGAAAAGTTTTTAAGACAAGAAAAATGAGCACTGAAATGAACAACGTTTCCATGGAAACCGAACGGCTCCACCAGTTAGACCAATTATGATTCGCAAAATGCACATGGCCGTACCGGTTTATGTCAACACATTCACTCAAAACGTTGTAAAATGATGACTTTATCCAATGGCAACTTTTTCCATTAGGGGTATGTATACAAATAATCACCCGATCGACTGTATGAGACTGTCTGTTACCCGGCAGACAGCTAGGCTAGACCTAAAGAATAATCTAGTGCAGGTAATCTGGACCCTATCCGCCGAAAAGTAGAGGGTCGAGGAAGCCACGTTGATTTACCCGAGGCAAGCCTATGGGCGGTTATTTCCGCATTAAATGATGTCCTAAAACGCGTCTTTATAACTGGCGACTCGTGTGTGTGTGTAGAGCAACCCGTGCGTACAGAGCAAAACGCGCGTATCTAACTCGCGACCCCTACAAAGAACATAACGCGAATGTACTGTCGCATAAACGTGCCGTCGGATAACTAGTGTCGGATAACTAGTGTCGGATAAGTGCTGTCGGATAACTGCTGTCGCATATAAGGTTCCTCAGCCTCCCGCATCGCCCCCAAATCGATTTCATGACGAGTTCATTGCCGTCAAGTGCTCGTCTCTGTAATACGTGAATGGAGGAGATGGGTAAAAGAGTCTAAGAATAATCTATAACAGAAGAAAACTGAAATCACAAAGTTTGATGAATATTTATAGACTTTCCATTATGACCAACAGCCCCAATTCCACAATCTATCATGTGCCACCTCCAATTCCCCGTGGCGCAATTGGCATCTTTAGATTTCAGTTGCCACTATCAAGACCATCAGTTCGCCCACACCAGTCTCGCTTGAGTCATGAATTCACAGCTTGTGAATTCTCAGTTCTAGTTGATGTTGTTGTTTGCCCACGCAATTGATATAGCCTATAGGTCTTTGATGATTCTGTGTGATCTGCTAACTTGGAAATCCTACTCGAATGGTTTTGTCAATTTCTGTGATGGCCAAACCTCTCGAAGCGTTTTGCTAACCAACTGGCGTAAACCGCCTAGCGTATTTTATTGTCTCCTTGCTCTTTCCTTTACCCATATCTTTAATAGTTCGTACGGGTGATAATAGAACGCTATTAGGTAGCATTACTATTCTGCGTTCTTTTCGATATTTACTTTGTTTCTGCGGTATCCCAATATGCCAATTCCTGACCGAAACAAAGGTCACCGTATTGATCTTTGTGACAGTTTTAAAAGGAGCCAGAGGAGAGCATATGTCTCTGATAAATGTTACACTGGAAAAGAAATTTTTGTTAACGTGTAAAAATAAAGTCGTCGATGCCTTTCGATAGTTCGAAAAGTAAAAAAAACGCGGGATCGAAAACACTTCCAATCGCGTTCTAGGCTTAGGAAAGACACGATATAATGCAAGAAATCCTTTATCTGGCCTTTTATAGAGTAAGACATGACCTTGTCGGCTGACACAATAAAGTCCCTCGGTAGGCTGTCTTCATACTGTTTGCCAACTTTTCAGTTCAAAAGGCGCCTCGTGCCCGCCTATCCAAGTTATATTAGATACGGTGAGAGTCTGACGCCAGGTCCGTTTGAGAACACAACCTATTACAATGGTTTTTTTCAAGAGAAGCGGCTGGGTAAACTTGGATCCCCTAGCTGAACATAGGTGATGACGAGGTAGGATTATTGTATCATAACAACCAGATAATATCTCAAGCAACTTAAAGTCAGCCGGTTTATATCCTCTTCTCCGGGGAACGTTGTGGAACAGCCATAATTTCCCGTTGTGAATATCACTGTACATTTTAGTAAAATGACAGGAAACAGACACATTATGAACGAGTGCGTAAACATTCCTTTGTTCAGGTTGGTAGACAAGTATATTTCTGAAGGCATGAACATGTCCTCTATCATCTCGATAAACAAATAGTATCGAATTAGAATTGTCGTCAAACATAAACAGCCTGGCTTCATATTTACTCAAAATGACTGATACGGGGGGTTTGAAAACGACTTGTTCAGAAACTCTGTACGTTTGGGTTCTTTTTTCCTGAAAGAGCAGTTGTTAAAGTGTAAGTAGATGAGAGCTGCACTGCTTTTCATTCTTGCTACCACAGTACAGTCAGCCTTTAACCAGGGACCCAGAAACTTCTGTACGGAATGCCATATGGTATGATTTACTGCCACAATTAGTATCATATTTGACTTTGAGACGGATTTTAGCTTAACCACGATCGAGTTTTGGCATGTGATAAAACCTTACCTCTAGTTGATACATAAGCCATCCTCTGGTAATCGTTACGACCTCCCTCTCCAAACATGTTGCCTTCTCACTATGCAGTCGGCAAACATGGCCGCCAATATGCCCTGGGGTGTTAATAGTTTTGCAACTTAGCACCAAAAAGCAAACAAATGCGCAATGACACCTCGACCGCATGTTTTTATCAGCAAAACTTGGCTGAATTATTTCTCGATCATGTGTAACCTTTTTGTAAAACCTGCTTTGGGTTGGGACCATTGTCAGTTATTACCGAAAATGTACGAGACCACTATATCAAAGACAAGGCATGATCATGACCACTAGTCAGTATTAATCAACGTTGCATTAATTCATCCAACATCTTGACCTAATTCAATCAAAGATCTGATTAGCTTTTTCAAACAACAACATTTCAACATGAGAGAGCATCAGAACTATTTCTGTGAAGCTGAAATAGTGCGGATATTTTACAAATAATGCAATTTTATAACAAGCGTTAATGCTGGTGTAGAAGTGTAAAATGTCCTAGGATAAAATGTCCGGGAACAAAGGATTATATTATGCGCTGAGCTATTGACGGTCATTGCCTCTATAGAACCATATGCCATAATCTGTCAGAATACAATAGGCCCGGACACTTTTTCTAGGGGGGAGACTTTTTACTTTTACACCGGCTATAAATGTACAAGAATTATAATAAAACACACCGTGGCAACACCTTGTATACTTTTATTGAATTTCCCATTTGTAAGCAACATATTGGCGATGATCGTTCGGCCAGACAATTGATCTGGGTATTTCCGAGTATGATTAGGACAAGCGAACATTGCCGAAAGGAAGAGGACTAAACTGAATGGGAGACTGCCATACGAACGCACAAACTGAATCCAAACATGCTCGCTGCAGTGACAGCAAACACTCCACAAGTTGAACCTCTGCCCGAGATGCCACTTTAAAGTTTATATTTCAATCCTTTATACTTCCTTTTTGCCATCTATAGTCGATCCTTTTATCACTTGAATTACCCTGAAACAGCGTGTTAATTCAAATTACTATACCGGCTACTGGCCGCCGGATATTGACGATAGACCCGACGAAAATCTTTGTTGGTTGGTGAAATTAAGGGGCGAATGGTTTGAAAGGCGCTGCTGCAGTTTCTTTGAAATTATTGCTAACAAATCTTAAAATTTCCTGCGTCATTATATCATGTTGATGAACGAAATCTATATGCAGAGGTTTAGAGTTTTTCTGACAATTTTGCAAAAACAAAACGGCATTCGCATGATTTTTGGCACATCAAACTTATGTTACAGTTAGTACCGGTGCGGTACACAGATAAGTCAAAATGGACATCACAAAGTTCAACACACTCTTGAACTAAGGCGACAAACTTTCGCCCGAAATTGCAGTGCAGTGTAGTGCATGCATGAACACGTGCCGTTTATAACATTACAGAAACGTACAGGAAATGTACATGAAAAAAGCACGTGGGTACGGGATATGATGGCGGTGAAACATTTGGGAAAATCGATCTTGGTTCCCGGCCGAGCCCCCAATTTGTTGCGATAGGTCTTAGTCAATCACACAAAACGTAACTCAAAATGAACTACACAAGACCATTGCACAAATGAACACAAGATCGATTCAAAGATCTACCGATAAGTGTATTTAAAACTGGTAAAAAACTATTATAGAGAATTTGCATCTTTTGACAGTAACGCCATCTTACCCGACGACTTGCGTCGTCTCCAACCAATTCCTAACCGGCCGGGATGACCGAAGACAACCGAAGGGGGTCACAATACGTGTAGTCCAAGTTCAATATTGTCATTGCGACGAGTTGTAAATGCTTATACATTTACAAACTTTCAAAAAAAAGACTTCTTAAAAAAAGTTTACACATTATAAAATAATAATTTGCCAGAAGATACAAAACCTTCATAAATCGTCAGAAAAGTTTTTAAGACAAGAAATATGAGTCCTCAAATGAACAACGTTTCCAGGGAAACCGACCGGCTCCACCTGTTCGACCAATTATGATTTGCAAAATGCATGGCCGTACAAATTTCATGTCAACAAGTTCACTCAAAACGTTGTAAAATAATAACTTTATCCAATGGCCTCTTTCTGTAAAAAAAAACGCCTAATTATATTGAAACCTCTTGGTAATATCCATGGAAATTAGCTGAGTTAATAAACGTTTGCCGTGCACATCAATCGTGCCGGCTGAATCATATAAATAGATACTATTAACATTGTAGCGGTGTAGTTCCCGTTGTTTGCCCTCTCACATCACACCATGTCAGTAAGTTTTATAAGTGCGGGAGGGCGTGCGATAAGGAAAATGGCCAAACTGACGTCATCACCCCGGTTATTCAGATCTCAAAACAGACGGGCAACACCCATTCTGACCTGAGTTGCTGATGCCCGATTTTAAATGCACCCAGCGAAGATTTTCCAAAAAATCTCTATAAATGTCAAGAAAGTACCTGACCACGAACGATTAAAGGGAATGGCCCGTCAAAAAATGGGGAGTTTTGGACGGCCCGGTCAAAACCTTAGGCGGGAATAAGGTTTCATTGATAAATATAAGGAGTTTCAAGGCCCCCAAATCACTTGTAAGGTTCAATAGATACTGGCCTTTCATTGGTTTACCGTCTGCGTATCATTTACTTACTCTCATTTTGAAAAATATGACAATATTTACGATCACGTTATTGATTTTTGCAACATTTTCGGTAACGCGCCCCTTGCGGATCTGTAAGGAACCATTCGGATGCTTGAAAAATGCTTCGTCTCGTCGATTCGCTCGCGGATAAACGCATCAGATTGACTGCAGCAACTTTTAATTGTTGGAGACAGAGAAGGAAGGAATATGATTATCAGTTTGATGAAAACTTTGCAAAGTTTCTTCTTGGGACTCGAAATCCATACTACTATTCTCTCCATTTTCCATTTTCTCCTCTCTCCAACTCACTACTATCGCTATTGACTGCGTAACATATACTAACATTCTTTCGCTATCATTGCTAACTTCATTTACTAGAACACTGGCCTCTTTGTAACTGATTATGTAACCCATAGTGGAAACACCTGACAGCGCCGCCCGGCATGATCCACGTGCTACTGGCATATTTATAACTCGTAGTAAATAAGGTTGTAAAAATATGCAAATGAGATGCCGTATATGGAAACCATGACGTCACTAAGCAGTTCTTATTTCTGCTACGGGTGGCGCTGTTGCTTGCTTCTGGAGGCGCTATTCAACCTCTTTAAGTGTCAGTCC